>NC_053028.1:599313682-599414568 GCF_003073215.2 Triticum urartu
TCGCCATGAGACACTTGTGAGCGTTGCCCTTGTAATCCTTCATGTAGTTGTAGGTGACAACTTCACCACTCTTGTTGACTAGCCTCAATGTGTTTTGAGAATCTTGAGCAACTCCGGCAACACCACTAACATCACCCGGATCGGATTCTTCTTGAGCAACCATTTCTTTCCCATCTCTCTTCTTGAGCTTGGAGTTTAAAGGATTTGGCAACTTCTTCTTGGGAAAGGTCTTGGGAAACCTTGGTTTGTCTTCTCTCTTCTCATAAGGGTACTCGTTTGAGAAGTGGTTGGTTTCTTCACAGTTGTAGATTTTCTTACTTTCTTCTTTTGAAATCTTCCCTTGAATTTTCCGGCGCTAAACTTCTTGACAAAGAGAGCCATATCTTCATATGAAGGGCCCTCATCGGATTCAACCTCATCACCATCTTCTTCTTCATCATCATCTTCTTCTTCTTCACTTTGCTCACCTTCACATACATGCTTAGCCTTCAATGCAAGATTGATCTTTGATGATGGAGTACCATGCATGGCAAGATGTTTTGTAGCATTTGCCTTTGACTCTTCAAATAGTTGGAAAGTGGATATGATGTCATCTGTAGTCATTTCCTTGAAGGCATGGTGTTGTCTTATGTCCCATACCATTTGATGGTGATATGGAGCAAGAGCATGGAGCACCTTGTCCACAAGGAATCGCTTAGTCATGTTGAATCCATCTTGTGTCTTGTCACACTCACACGACTCAATATCCGCGGTGAGAGTCATGAGACGCTCAAGGAGTTGATTGGGAGTTTCACCTTTCTCCATACAAAAGTTTTGCAATTGCCCCTTGGCAATTTCATATTGAGCACTCCGGAGGGTGGAGGTACCGGTCTTGGATCTTATAATACTTTCCCATAGTTCCTTGGCACTTGTGATGTGTATGAAAGGTTTCCTTTGCTTTTCAACCATACCTCTCCTTATACACATGGTTGCAGTGTCATTGAGATTCTTGTCATAAATTTCTCTTGGTGTAGGATTCTTTGGATCAACCACATGGTAACCATACTCCAAGATCTCCAGCATCTCATCATTTCCATATCGAAGATGATCCTACATAGCAACTCTCCACAAGGAAAAATTGGAAGTGGCATCAAGTAAAGGAGGTTTGCCTTGAGGGTTATATTTCGGTTTCTCAACTTGGGGTCTTGCATAAAGCCAAGGAACACTGGAGTGTTCATTGCTAGGAGGTTGTTGACCAAGTGACAGAGTAGGCACAGTTGGCCTCGAAGCCGCACCACCCGAAAGTGGGGCAAGCACCGTGGACAACGTGGCTATCCTCATTTGGACCAAGGTCTCAAGAGAAGCATCATGCTCCTCCTTTTGCTTAGCAAGGGCTCGTTCTAGATCCTCAGAAGTAAAGGTCTTTACTTCAGAAGAAGCCTCGCCTTTATCCTTCAGATATACAACAAGGGGAGTCCCATCGGGGTTCATCTCGCTCTAGGGCGGTTAAGCCACAAGAATAGAGCACGAGGCTCTAATACCAATTGAAAGGATCGAGATGGACCTAGAGTGGGGGTGAATAGGTACAATTACAAATTTTAATTGTTACTAAGAAATTTTAGGCAATAATGTGGAAAATGAAAGTGAGCCTAACAATTGCAAGTATGATACTAATGAGCTAAGCAAGATAAACAAGTGACACAAATATATATGAGCAAGCAAGCATAAGATGATATAAGTAAGTGCTAAGAGACAAGTAACCACAAGTAGAGAGTTAGGGTTAGGAATAACCGCAACTCCCAGAGACGAGGATGTATGCCGATGTTCACTTCCTTGGAGGGAAGCTACGTCACCGTTTAGAGAGGTGGATGTTACCACAAAGGCACACCAACGCCACGAAGGCTCACCCTATTCTCTCCTTGAGACAACACCACGAAGGCGTTTCTCAACCACTAGTGGTAGACCTTGGGGTGGTCTCCAAACCCTCACAAACTTTCCGGGGGAAATCACAATGGTCGATTCCTCGCCGGAGCACTCCTACCACCTAGGAGTCTCCAACCTCCAAGAGTAACAAGAAGCACCACAAAAACAAGGGGGAATCAACTTTCGCTTTGGTGAATGTGTCGATCGAGCACTTCTCCTTCGCTTCTCGAAAGATCAAGAGCTTTGGTTGGCTAAGGAGGGAGATCTCCAAGAAATCGAGGTCTGAAAATGGAGGTGAGAGAAATGGAGTCGTCCACCCCTTCGTGAGGAAGAAGAAGACTATTTATAGGTGGGGATGAAATTTGGCCGTTGGAGGCAGATTTCTGCGTAGCCCGGAAGTTCCGGACCCCGGAAGTTCCGGCCAAGTTCCAGACAGGTTCCGGGCTACACAAAAGGTTTGCACCACTCAGTAGTACCCCGAAAGCTGCTGACACAGGGGACGGAAGTTCCGGTGCCCGGAAGTTTCGGCCGCCCCGGAAGTTGAGGGTGACGGAAGTCCCGGCCAGGGTCCGGTGAGGTTCCGGGCTACATAGAGAGATTGCATGAAAAAGTGCAGTTTCTCTGGGTACCCCGGAAGCTTCCCGGACCCCGCCCGGACATTCCGGTTCCCGGAAGTTCCGGCCGTCCCGGAGGTTCCGGCCTGAACAGAGACTTGGCACTAGGATATTTAGATCAATGTGAGAAGGTAAGTTGATTCCCCGAATGTTTTTATGATGCACCCCCTCTTAATAGTGCGGCTGCCCTAAGGACTCAAGAAATAAGAAAACTTTAAGGTACTCTTCTTTTCTTGAGTGCACCGCTTTTCCTTTTTCCAATAAGAGAGGAAATAACCATCCATGCTTCACTTTTAGCTTAATCAGGGCTGTTAACACTTAGAGCATGTGGTTAGAAACACAAATGAAGTTGTCATCAATGTCAAAAACACTTTAGTGCAATATTGCACTTTCAGCAAGCATCACCTATTCCCGCGCCATTTTTGTATGGCTAGGCATGTTTACGACCGTATCCGGGAGGGGGTGGTTGCATACGATAAGTATTTTGAGTGCGAGGATGCCATTGGAAAGATTGGCTTCTCCTCTTATCAGAAATGCACTGCAGCTATTCGGATGCTTGCATACAGAGTTCCCGGTGATCTCATTGATGAGTATGTCTGTATGAGCGAGTCCACGTGCCTAGAGTCCATGTACAAGTTCTGTAAGGCTATGATAGAGTGTCTGGCCCTGAGTACTTAAGGGAGCCAAATGCTGCAGATACAGCCCGCCTGTTGGCGATGAATGCCAGCCGGGCTTTTCGGGGATGCTTAGTAGAGGCAGTATAGGGTCCATGTCAAGGTTGCACTATCATACTTAAGGTCGTGGCCTCACAAGATCTCTGGATTTGGCACTCTTTCTTCGGCATAGCCGGATCTCACAATGATATCAACGTGCTTTAACGCTTCAGGTATTTGCAAGGCCTGCCGAAGGGAACTGCCCGGAGGTCAGTGTTAACATCAATGGCCACAACTACAACAAATGATACTATCTAGCTGACGGTATCTATCCTCAATGAACTACTATGGTGAAGACAATCTCCAACCCTGTAGGAGAGAAGAGAAAGAGATTTGCCCAAGAGCAAGAGAGTGTTAGGAAGGATGTGGAGCGTGCCTTCGGTGTTATGCAATCTCGATGGGGCATTGTTCGGTATCTTGCTAGAACATGAAGCACCAAGAAGTTGTGGGAGGTGACGACTGCTTGTGTGATCATGCACAATATGATCGTAGAGGATGAGCGTCCGGAACGTCTCTACGACCAAGGGTTTCCGTTTCAGGGTGACAATGTTGTGCTTGTGCATGGAGGAGCGGCAACGTTTGCACAGTTCATCCAATTTCATCATCAAATGCATGATTGAAAAACTCACATTTAGCTGCAAAATGATTTGGTTGAGTATATGTGGGCTCATGTTGGCAACCAATAGATGTATCTTTTTTTAAATGTATTTGGGACAATTTAATTTGGCACGTAAACTATGATATATTTATTTGGCTTCTAAACTTTGCTATATTGTTTGATTGTGAAACGATGTACGATGTTGTATTTTATTTGAATTATGTTTGAAAAAACATGACTGACCGGTCGCGAGGGCGAAAATGCATCCGCGTGTTGGAAGCACGGCGGATCTAAACGCAAAAATAAACGAACAACGAGCAGACGACCAACCCAAACAAACAAAAAGCGAATAAAGCACATGTCCGTTTGAGTTGGTGCGTTGGAGTTACTCTTATTAAGATTATACATATTATAGTTTGAGATTGACATGTACGTAATACACGGGACATCTTTGTCTTGGGTCCGCCCCTGATGTTGCGTGAAGAGGTTTGGAATCTTTGATATCCATTAGTTTGATTTGCATGTCCCTGATCCCAAGCCTAGACAATATTTAACTTCAAAGTACTCTAGGCATTCATATACTCTGCACATAGTACAGTTTTGCTAAGTCTCGGTCGACTAAAGCCTCGTTAAGTCTTAGTCGATACAATATCCATAAGATCTTACATTGAGATTTATGTAAACATTTTTTAGATTTTTTCTCTCTCTTACTTGTTATGTCATTTGGCTGAGATTTATTTAAATCTCATTCGATTAAGACCTAGGCACACCCCTACTCATAACTAAACCAGATCACAGACCGGCGAATACAACTACCGTATTCTACCAGATCATGCGGGGAGCAAGGAGCAACTGCCGGCGAACATCATATCCACGTCAGCGCGTGTCACCCCAGCTTGCGTCTCTGAGCACGTATGTGAAAAGACGGTGAGGTGGAGCCCGGCGCCGTTGTCGCGGAATCAAAGAACAGCGTGAGAAACTATACTAGCAAAAGCCAGAGCATGACATCCGTGTGGTGGTGGCCTAACGATTCTCCGATCTTCGTTATCAGAAAAAGAGGTAGGTTCAAATGGTCAAAGATGCAGTCACATTTCACCAACCAGGATGCCGCTTTCTCGAATTTTATATCCCGGCGGGAAGACTTGCAGCACAATGCTGGCCACTTAGGCCCTATTTGATTCATAAGTCTTAGGACTTTTTTTAGTCTCAACTTATAAGTCTTAAATTTTTAAAAAGTCCCTACTTATTTGATTTCTGGGATTTATAAGTCTCTATAAGACCATATTACAACTATAAGTCCCTCCTTAAGAGTCTTATTTCATAAGTCCCAAATGACTAAGTCCCTATAAGTCCCTTCTGTTTGGTTTAGATGGGACTTATAAGGACTTATTTAATTCCCTAGACCAATAAGTCCCTGGAAACAACACCCTCTTAGCCGTTCGTTTCCTGTTGTTTTGGTGCATGTCGAATTAAGAACAAATGTATGCTGGCTTGTTTGAGACTGCTCTACTTCACCAAAATCAGTTTCGCTTCACTAAATTACTTTGAAGCAGTTTTAAGTAGAAGTTGTAGCACTATCAAAAAAAATATATTTGGCTTCCATCTAGTTTCAGCTTCAAAAATGGGAAATTTGATGGAAAAGATTTATTTGATTGATTGAGGACGGAGAAACGAAGGGGTATCCACTTACTTGTGGCAGTGGTGAGTAATTTTTACAGAGCGGCTTGACTTGTGTTTTTCGAAGCAGAGTTGAATTTTAAGGAGGAGAGCAGTCCTAAACAGGCCCTTAATCATCCTCTGAGGTTGAGTAGGACCAGGTAACAATTGTCTTCGTGGGTTACAGTATTCTGGAGGGCGTACGCAAGCACTCAGCATTTTCGCACACGCACATCTGGAGTACGCTTCTCTCGACATCTTGACTGGACTAACAAAATGACAGTTAGGCGTACTACGTACGTATACTTTGCCTTTGTCTACCGAACAAGTTCCATCAACCAGCGGACAGGTTCCAACCCTACAGTAGATATGATAGCTACTCCTAGCTAGTTACTGTAACTCAGTGAGCACAGCCCTCGCAAAAAAAAAAAAAAACTCAGTGAGCACAGGGCTGAAGCAACCGAGTGGCCATAGACTCATAATAGGAGCCACGTGTGAAAAGTCGGGAGAGTTTCGTCTTGGCGTATACTACCTGCAGGCGGTACCCGCCGTGGTAGGAAGGGGTTGGTGCAACGAATTGACCTGCTGCTGCCGCCTCCTACCCTATCCTGGCCATGCATGCACTCGTGCGGCCCTATCACGTTCGTTAGGCTGGTCACAATGGACAAGAACATAAATAACTTGCACACTTTTCTAGACTATATTACTACCTTCATAGTGGGTAGGAACATCTATATAGTGTCATGTAACAATGTATTTATTAGGTTATAGACTCATTGTTTTTTGGAGTGTGTGATGTTCCAGTAACTTAGCTAGTTACCACAAGCACCTCTCTCTTTATTAAATATGTGCCACATAAGCAAAGTTGTATTGGAGTGTGTGATGTTACTCCCAAATTCCTCCTTATTGTGACCAGCCTTAAGATCGATCGGCTAGCACCTCGCGGTGCACAACGGGCGAAGCATGGATTATATAGTATCGTGTGGATCGTGGAGCAGGTGATGCCGTGACATCTACTCCCTCCGTTTTTATATATTTGTCTTTTTAGAAATTTCAACAAAAATATACAAAATAAAATGAGTGAATCTATACTTTAAAATATGTCTGTATACATCCGTATGTGGTAGTCTATTTAAAATCTCTAAAAAAAAATATTTAGAAATGGAGGGAGTAAAATACTCTGTCCACCCGCACGCGCGTGGAGATGAAGACCATCGCTAGCATTGTAGAAATACGCACGCGCATCAGAGGTCACTAGACTATGGGTCGATTAGCCAGTCAATGTCGTATGAGTATTTGTTTGTATAATACTACATGGTGATAGGTACATGTGCTTCCGGGTTGTTTCCGTATGTATCGGAGTGAGGATTAGTCAATGCATCCGGACGGATCCTCGCTCTCCTCCATGTTTTCAATTCTCGGGTCCGCGGGATTCTTAATAATGCGGGATAGAAAAAAAATATAAGATTGGAAGGAGATGCTATGTTGCCCCTGCATGAATTGAAAACACAAGAATCTACAATGGAAGGTGTTTGAGTGAGTTCTCGATGACCTCGGCATATCAGACATTGTGGCGGCTGGTCGCCCATCATGCTCTAGCTTTCTCCTCAGTGGAGGGCATCATTACCCTTGAAAATTAAGATTTTTGTGTGACAACTACAACAAGATCCGCATTCCCTCGGGGACCGAGGTGCTTAAGCGGCATAGCCCGGGTGATGGCATTTGCCCCTTTTTGTGCGGTCTTGGAAAATGGGACCCGCATCCTATTCTCGTGCACGGCAGCACGGGTACTGTGGGCGTTGTTTGGATAGGGCACATATACAGAATCTGATCTCTACAAATCAGGAAAACGGTTCAACCAAATAAAATCTTGTTTGGCTACAATTACTAATCCACGTTTATAGGAAACTTGGTTCTCCAAATCCCCGGATTTCAGGTTTGTGAAAAATCGACTATTATCCGTTTTTCCACAATCGCGATCGCCATATACGTGATCGTAACAGCTTTCCTCTCCGCCTGGTTGTTTTCTAACAGCTTCGTGCCGTTTGTTGCGTTTTTTGCCGCTCACCTCCAGCCTCGACATGGCCGCCGTCCGTGTGGACGGCGTCGAGCAATCCCTTGAGATCTGCTCTTCCTGGTATGGATGCTCCTGGACGGCCAGCGTAGGCGCGGCCAAACTGCGAATGAGCTCAACCCGAGCAGAACCTATGCGGTGCCGATGAGGGATGCTCCTGGACGTCCAGCGTCGAGGGGCGGCGGACCAGCAGCTCCCGAGTAGAGCCTATGCAAGCCGACGAGGGACGCTTCTGTACGGCGAGCGCCGAGGGGCCATGAACAGCGTGATGAGCGCGAGCAGCAGCTCTCCTTGAGCAGAGCCTATGGGCGACCAGGGAAAGCCTCCGCGCACGAACCGCGAAGTCATCGAGGCCATCCCGTAGGGAGGAGTACCGGCGTCTACGTGCTCGTAGGTGATCTTAAGAATCCATCGACAATGACCAAAATTGAGTAAAGTAAGAGAGAGAAGGTCATGGAAGGAAGCAAATCGGTATCTATCCAAACAAGGAAACACACAAGCCAGTTTTACCCCTTTCCAAATCCAAACGTGTTATTATGTAAATCAGTAATCCAAAGATTAATTAGCAAAACCGATTTTGCTAAAATCCTGCTACAAACTCGTTTTCCATATACCGGCTGCTATCCAAACAAAGCCGTGGACTTTCATCTGTGAGGCACTGGGCCAAACCGGGAGGCCCTAGACTTTGGGGGGTTCCTTCAGGCCATAGCTACCTAGTCTGGGTGGCAGCGCTGCTTATTCTAACTTATCTTTTATGATAATGTTGTGGACGACACGTAATAAAATGATGATTGACCGGGCCTTTCTCAGCAGGCCTCTGACTCATCCTTCAAATTTGCACCTGCTTTCTGGGAAATGCTACACTTACAAACTGTTTAGACATGAAAGGAGTTACAGATGAAAGTGCAAATCTGTGGTTGGTTAGTTATGGGACCCTCAACGAAATTCAAGGTGGAAGAGATTAATGAAGAGCAGGAACGTTAGCACGTAACCTCTTTACTGTGCCCAATTCCTCATAAGTGTAGGATTATTGCCTGCTCTCTAGGCAGCGCGACCGTGGCGGCTCGGGCTCATGTTGGCTACGCTTCTGGTTACCGCGCGTCGCTTATCTTCTTCATCGGGCTGTATGTTGGTCGCCACTCGGTGGCTTTTTATCTTCTTAATTATTTCTCTTATGCTTTTTTTGGGCGTGATTATGTTGTTGCCCCAGCCATCATATTTGCTATTCCTTACTAGTAGATACATTAAATTACATACATGTATTATAATTTTTTTACATGGAAATTACATACAAATTGCTGGACAGTATTAGATCCACACGTGATACGTTACGACGTATGTTTTGTATATGCGGCTGCACCAGGACGAGTACGTACGTGGGCAGGTGCTCGATCGCGGGCACCTAGATCTCGGCGGTGAGACATTCCACCTCGAGCTGGAACTTCTCCATGGCGTCCTTGGGCAGGCTGATGGGCACCACGGTGCCCTCCTCCCCCTTGCCGTTCTTGGACCTGGAGAAGTAGTTGGTCACGCCGGGGATCGGCCCCTCGCCGCCCTTGGCCGGCCCGCCGTACACGGCCTCACCCCACCCGAAGTCCACGCTCTTGAACCCGGCGTGGCTCACGTCCGACACGATGTACGTCCGCGACAGCGCGAACAGGGGCCGCCCCCGGAGCACCATCAGGTCCGCCACCGACAGCAGGTAGTCGTACGTCACGGCCGACTTGGCCTTCTTCACCAGCTCCAGCGCGTACCCCAGCCCGCCGGTGCAGAGCTCCCCGGCTGTGGTCGCCGCCACGGAGTAGGCGAACGCGTTCCCGTAGAAGCCCTCCGGGAGCGGCACGTCGCGGCGGCCGCGCGCGTTCACGATGAAGGACAGCCGCACCTCCTCGTCGGCGCCGTAGCCGAGCGCCGCCGTGCGGCCGAGCCAGATGCACGCCGCCACCAGCTCGAACCGGGAGCTCCGGCTCATGTGCGGCGGCGCGCGCTGCCGCAGCCCCGCGATCTCGCGTGGCCCGAAGAAGAAGGGCACGCGCGCGACGTCGCCGGGAGGAGTCGTCAGCATCCGGTCGACCGCCCCGCCCGCCGGCTCGCTGTACTCTAGGTGCGGGTACGACGGCTGCGGCGGCTGCCTCGCCATGAACATCTCCCTGCCCCATGACGGCGTGATCGACGGCGCGGCGGCGCCGCACGCCAGCTCGCAGACGGCCTTCTCGAACTGCATCCCGCCCGGCGCGTCCACCACGCAGTGGCAGAATCGCTGCCCGAAGATGAAGCCCCCGCACTTGAGCCTCGTCACCTGCACGTCATAGTTAAGTTAACAACATCGTTATTTACCTGGAGAAACAACTCGATCCATCTCACGTGACAGGGACACGTGCACGTTTACGTACCTGGATGTAGAGCAAGGGGCGGTCGATGACGGGCTCGACGCCGGCGACGGTGGTGCTCTCGAGGATGAACTGCTCGAAGCAAGGGAACGGGGGGCTCTGCACGTCCCCGAAGTCAGCGGCGGTGAGGTCCACGTCGGCCTCCACGAACATGACGCCCTGCGCCTCGCAGTCGACGACGAGCTTCCTCCCGGCCTCCTCGCGGAGGCGGCCGGCGAGCGGGTAGTAGGGCACGAGCGCCCTGGCCAGCGCCTCCCTGATGACGGCGGCCGGGTCGACCCCCTGCTTGTCCGGGTTGGCGCGGTACAGGTGGATGCCCGAGCTGTAGAACCGCATGCCCTCGCCGTCGTCGATGTCGGACAGCGTCTTGGTCTCCCGCGGCGTCTGCTCCGCCGGGGCCACCAGCACCGGCTCGCCCCGCCGCACCGTGAACGCCGGGAGGAGCGACGATGCCATCGATTCGAAGCGAGGTAGCTAGCTAGTCTCTGTGCGTACGTACGAGCGTGTGTAAACGCTGTGGGAAATGCAGTGCGTCGTGAGAGGACGCGGAGTGGAGTGAGTGTGCTGGGTGACCATGGCCGCGTTTTATAGGGTAAGATGTTGGGGTTGGTGCCATGGCCATACGGCCATTTGGTCGTCGGAATTCCGGTGTCTGGGCAGTAGGTGGACTGAGAATGAGATCGGTGGTCGTGTGGTGGGAGTTGGTCAGTGGATTTCGCCATTTAGCCATACAGGCTAAGCAAAGACCCGACACGCACGCGCGGGCGCACACAAGAACGGATTGGGCAGCAAGCAATGATAGCAAGCACGTACGTACTACTCCATTAGATCTCGTGCGTGATCAAAGTCGCGTGGAAAACCGTAAACAAATTCCCGGCGAGAAGGACGTGTCAACTGTTCGACGCCACTCTGGGTCGAGATTCAGGTGCGCACCTGCATGGTGAGTGGCGTAGGCGTCCAGCAGGAGCATGTAGGTGCGCCGGTTCCGCGCGACCCCGTCGTCGGCCATCTGGAGGAGGAGGCGGTCGGCGAGGCGGAGGTGCGCCCGAGCGAGGAGGCCCTCGAGGAGCGCGTTGTAGTGCGCGGCGTCCGGGCGGAGCCCGAGGTGGCGCATCTCGAGGAGGAGCGCCTCGGCCTCGAGCGCGCGTAGGCGGCGGCGCTGGGGCGCAGCCCGGCGGCCTGCATGTCCGGGAGGAGTTGGAGCGAGCGGGCGAGGTCGGAGCCCGCGCGGGGCTGGATGTCGCGGTCGTAGGACTCCCACGGCCGCTCCCGGTGGTGGTCCGGCGCGGTTGAGCAGCAGGCGACGGCGATGGTGAAGCCGCAGCGGTCTAGAGTCAGACGCTGGAGGGGCGGAAGCTGCAGCGGAGGGTGAAGATGCCGGCGGACGAGGCAGCAGGCGTCCATGGATATTGGAGCGCGCGCGTGTGCTCGCTCCCGCTGTGGTTGGGTTGGAGGCTTGGAGCCGACCGGGGAGACGAGTGTTTTTTTTTCTTTGAGAAATGGGAGAAGAGTAATGGACCGGGGAATATTCCAAACGCAACCTAGCCAAATGGGCCAGCCCGGCCTGACCTGGGCTATACACTCAAGGACAATCTTTTTGGACTTTTTTGGGACTTCTCCAACAATGTCCTTCCTGCATCATTGCCCTGCCATTTCATGATGTTGTTTGGTTGTTATTTTTCTGTATATTATAGATGACATGGTCTTTTACATGTCATTTAATAACCTTTAGGGAGGGAGTAGAAACTTTTTAGTTCCTGAAAACAAACAGGAAGGGATTGGGGACTCTTTAGTTGGGACTAGAAAAAATCCTAAGACTTTTTAACTAAACATGGCCTTAGACCTAGGCACACCCCTGCTGTCAAAATTTCGTATTTTGACCCTTATCGCATACAAATTCAGGATCTGACTCCGGTTGAGAATTTTTTAGGATTTGACCCTTTCGCTACCGCCACGGAGCCTGGCGGTAGGGTTAGTCAATTCAAGCTTTGTAGATAGTAACACTACTATCAGCGTCCGTCTTCCTCTTAAAGATCCATTTATTCTCAATGGCTCGCCGATCATCGGGCAAGTCAATCAAAGTCCATACTTTGTTCTCATATATGGATCTCATCTCAGATTTCATGGCCTCAAGCCATTTTGCGGAATCTGGGCTCATCATCGCTTTCTCATAGATCGTAGGTTCGTCATGGTCAAGTAACATGACATTTAGAACAGGATTACCGTACCATTATGGTACGAATCATACTCTGGTTGACCTACGAGGTTCGGTAGTAACTTGATCTGAAGTTTCATGATCATCATCATTAACTTCCTCACTAATTGGTGTAGGCATCACTGTAAATGATTTCTATGATGAACCATTTTCCAATTCGGGAGAAGGTACAATTACCTCATCAAGTTCTAATTTCCTCCCACTCACTTCTTTTGAGAGAAACTCCTTCTCTAGAAAGGATCCATCCTTAGCAACAAATATCTTGCCTTTGTATCTGTGATAGAAGATGTACCCAACAGTTTCTTTTAAGTATCCTATGAAGACACACTTTTATGATTTGGGTTCGAGCTTACCAGTTTGAAACTTTTTCACATAAGCGTCGCAACCCCAAACTTTAAGAAACGACAGCTTTGGTTTCTTACCAAACCATAGTTCATACGGTGTCGTCTCAACGGATTTAGATGGTGCCCTATTTAACGTGAATGCAGCTGTCTCTAATGCATAACCCTAAACTGATAGTGGTAAATCGGTAAGAGACATTATAAATCGCACCATATCTAATAAAGTACGGTTATGACATTCAGACACACCATTACGTGTGGTGTTTCAGGTGGTGTGAGCTGCGACACTATTCCACATTGTTTCAAATGAAGACCAAACTCGTAACTCAAATATTTGTCTCTGCGATCATATCGTAGAAACTTTATTTTCTTGTTATGATGATTTTCCACTTCACTCTGAAATTCTTTGAACTTTTCAAATGTTTCAGACTTATGTTTCATCAAGTAGATATATCCATATCTGCTCAAATTATTTATGAAGATCGGAAAATAATGATACCCGTTGTGAGCCTCAACACTCATCGGATCGCATACATCAGTATGTATTATTTCCAATAAGTCAGTTGCTCGCTCCATGGTTCCGGAGAACGAAGTCTTAGTCATCTTGCCCATGAGGCATGGTTCGCAAGCATCAAGTGATTTCAAAAGCCCATCAACATGGAGTTTCTTCATGCGCTTTACACCAATATGACCTAAACGGCAGTGCCACAAATATGTTTGTCGGAGTAAATAACCACGGGTAGCCTAGCCGGCTTCCCCTGGTTCTTCAGAAAAATTATAGGCCGATTGAGCCTCCAAGCGTCCAAGACATGGGGCCGCCTTCCCCCAGCTGGCCACCTCTCAGGCCGGCTGTGGAAAGGCGGCCCAGCCCTGGAAACCTTGAGAAACAAGACCACGAGAAGGCCGGCTCCAAGAAGCCGGCCATGAGAAGGCCGACTCCAAGGAGCCGGCCCCTCAACAGGCGGCCAAGATCGTGCTCTCAGAGTCTGCACCCACATAACGGCGACGAGACGGGGCGTGGCTACAGTGAAGCCTGCCACCCCCGAATCTCGGAGCGCGCATGGCCACAGTGCGTCGTACGGGGCGGCCATCACCTGTCCAGCACGGCACTGTTGCCATGTTGATCATGACATCACCCACGGCGAGCGGTCAGTACGACCCGTGGGTGGCGGGCCCCCTCAGTCAGGGAGACCCCAAAGGCGGCCAGGCTTCCCGCAGCCGGCCTGGGGTACGGCCGGCTCCCAATAGCCGGCCGGCTCTCTCCCTCGAAGGAGGTGCCTAATTAAGGAGATAAGACGAGGTAAGGCTATAGTGATGAGCGCCCCGCGACGGCACTGTAGCCATGCTTACCACGACAAAGCCCTCGTCACCAGAGGCAAGGCAACAGTAACCAGCCTTCGACAAGACTCCCGAGCGGTGGGGCCAGCCTGTCGACCAGAAGGTCGGCAGCCGGCGGGGCCTACCGGGCGGCGGGCCCATCGATCGGCGGAGAAGCCGGCTAGCATAGACACAGACGGCTGGGGCCCACGCCCAGCCGGATTACCATTGTACCCCTGGGGGGTAGGCCTATATAAACCCCCTAGGGCACCCATGCAAGGGGGATCTCTCTTTGGATAGTTTTAGACACGGCAACGAGAGGAGGAGCAGGCAAGCCTGGCCCTTCTTCATCCTTTCACCAAACAGCTCAAGGAGCCTCTTGTAGCTACTTGTCAATCTAGTGACCATGCGGAGACCCCGCAGAGCAGCAGTAGGGGTGTTATCTCCATGGAGAGCCCTGAAGCTAGGTAAGATCCGCCGGCGTGCATGTCTTCGCCTTATCCCGTTTCCAGACACGGGCGATGTTTTATTGGCTCCCACAATGATAAGCCACCCGTTGGCATATGTCGCACCAACCACCCGACAATGTTGCACTATCATTATCAACTTTGCATCTTTTGGCATCAATATTATGAATATGTGTATCACTACGATCGAGATTCAATGAATCATTCACCTTGGGTGTATGACCTCAGAAGGTTTTATTCATGTAAACAAAATAACAATTATTCTTTGACTTACATGAATAAACGTATTGCAATAAACATGATCCAATCATATTATGCTCAACACAAGTATTAAATAACATTTATTTTAGGTTCAACACTAATCCCGAAGGTAAAGGGAGAGTGTGCGATGTTGCTCTTATCAACCTTGGAATTACTTCCAACTCACATCATCACCTTGCCTTAACTAGTCTCTGTTTATTTTACAACTCCCGTTTCGAGTTACTACTCTTAGCAACTGAACCAGTATCAAATACTGAGGGGTTGCTATAAACACTAGTAAATTACACATCAATAACATGTATATCCAATATACTTTTGTTCACTTTGCCATCCTTCTTATCTGCCAAGTATCTAGGGCAGTTCCACTTCCAGTGACCATTTCCTTTGCAGTAGAAGCACTCAGTTCCATGCTTGGGTCTAGCTTTGGGCTTCTTCATGGGAGCAGCAACTTGCTTGCTATTCTTCTTTGAAGTTCCTCTTTCTTTCCCTTTGCCCTTTTCTTGAAACTAGTGGTCTTGTTAACCATCAACACTTGATTCTATTTCTTGATTTCTACCTTCACCGATTTCAGCATCGCGAAGAGCTTGGGAATTACTTTTGTCATCCCTTGCATATTATAGTTCATCAATAAGTTCTAGTAAATTGGTGATAGTGACTAGAGAACTTTGTCAATTACCATCTTATCTAGAAGATTAACTCCCACTTGATTCAAGCAATTGTAGTATCCAGACAATCTGAGCACATGCTCACTGGTTGAGCTATTCTCCTCCATCTTGTAGGCAAAGTACTGTCAGAGGTCTCATACCTCTCTACACGGGCATGAGTCTGAAATACCAATTTCAGCTCTTGGAACATCTTATATGCTCCGTGACGTTTCAAAACATTTTTGAAGTCCCAGTTCTAAGTCATAAAGCATGGCACACTAAACTATCAAGTAGTCATCATACCGAGCTTGCCAAACGTTCATAACATCTGCATCTGCTCCTGCAATAGGTCTGTCACCTAGTGGTGCATCAAGGACATAATTCTTCTGTGCAGCAATGAGGATAATCCTTAGATCACGGAGCTAGTCCACATCATTGCTACTAACATCTTTCAATATAGTTTTCTCTAGGAACAGATCATAAATAAAACGGGGAGCTATACGCGAGCTATTGATCTACAACATAGACATGTAAAATACTATCAAGAGTAAGTTCATGATAAATTAAAGTTCAATTAATCATATTACTTAAGAACTCCCACTTAGATAGACATCCCTCTAATCATCTAAGTGATCACGTGATCCATATCAACTAAACCATGTTCGATCATCACGTGAGATGGAGTAGTTTTCAATGGTGAACATCACTATGTTGATCATATCTACTATATGATTCACGCTCGACCTTTCGGTCTCAGTGTTCCGAGGCCATATCTGCATATGCTAGGCCCGTCAAGTTTAACCCAAGTATTCTGCATGTGCAAAACTGGCTTGCACCCATTATATGTGAACGTAGAGCTTATCACACCCGATCATCACGTGGTGTCTCGACACGACGAACTGTAGTAACGGTGCATACTCAGGGAGAACACTTATACCTTGAAATTTAGTGAGAGATCATCTTATAATGCTACCGCCATACTAGCAAAATAAGATGCATAAAGGATAAACATCACACGCAATCAATATAAGTGATATGATATGGCCATCATCATCTTGTGCCTTTGATCTCCATCTCCAAAGCACCGTCATGATCACCATCGTCACCGGCTTGACACCTTGATCTCCATCGTAGCATCGTTGTCGTCTCGCCAACTATTGCTTCTACGACTATCGCTACTGCTTAGTGATAAAGTAAAGCAATTACATGGCGAATGCATTTCATACAATAAAGCGACAACCATATCGCTCCTGCCAGTTGCCGATAATTGTGTTACAAAACATGATCATCTGATACAACAATTTATATAATCACGTCTTGACCATATCACATCACAACATGCCCTGCAAAAACAAGTTAGACATCCTCTACTTTGTTGTTGCAAGTTTTACGTGGCTGCTACGGGCTTAAGCAAGAACCAATCTTACCTACGCATCAAAAACCACAACGCGGTATAGTGATTGCTTTTTGATCTTCAGAAAGAACCCTATTCATTGAATCCGATTCAACTAAGGTTGGAGAAACTGACACTCGCCAGCCACCTGTGTGCAAAGCACATCGGTAGAACCAGTCTCATGAACGCAGTCATGTAATGTCGGTCCGGGCCGCTTCATCCAACAATACCGTCGAATCAAGAAACAACTAGTGGCGGCAAGCAATATGTATATACCCATGCCAATGACTCCTTTGTGTTCTACTTGTGCATATAACATCTACGCATAGACCTGGCTCGGATGCCACTTTTGGGGAATGCAGTATTTAAAAAAAATTACATATGAACATGCAAGATCTATCTAGGAGATGCATAGCAACGAGAGGGGAGAGTGTGTCTACGTACCCTCGTAGACCGAAAGCGGAAGCATTTAGTAACGCGGTTGATGTAGTCGAACGTCTTCGCGATCCAACCGATCCAAGTACCGAACGCATGGCACCTCCGCGATCTGCACACGTTCAGCTCGATGACATCCCTCAAACTCTTGATCCAGTTGAGGCCAAGGGAGAGTTTCGTCAGCACGACGACATGGTGACGGTGATGATGAAGTTACCGACGCAGGCCTTCGCCTAAGCACTACGACAATATGACCGAGGTGGAAAACTGTGGAGGGGGGGCACCGCACACGGCTAAGACAAATATTGGAGTGCCTTTGGGGTGCCCCCTGCCCACGTATATAAAGGAGGGGGGCAGAGGAGACCGGCCTAGGAGGGGCGTGCCTATAGGGGGAGTCCAACTAGGATTCCCAATCCTAGTTGGAGTCCCCTTCCTTTTCCAAGAGGGGAGAGAGGGAAGGAGTAGGAGAGGGAGAAGGAAAGAGAAGGGGGCGCCGCCCCCTCCCTAGTCCAATTCAGACTTACCATGGGGGGGGGGGCACGCGGCCACCCCTTGAGGCCCTTCTCTTCTTTCCCGTATGGCCCATTAAGGCCCACTACTTCCCCCGGCGAATTCCCGTAACTCTCCAGTACTCCGAAAAATACCCGAATCACTTGGAACCATTCCGATGTCCGAATATAGCCTTCCAATATATCGATCTTTACGTCTCGACCATTTAGAGACTCATCGTCATGTCCGTGATCTCATCCGGGACACTCAACAACCTTCGGTACATCAAATCACATAACTCATAATACAAATCATCATCAAACGTTAAGCGTGCAGACCCTACGGGTTCGAGAACTATGTAGACATGACCGAGACTCATCTCTGGTCAATAACCAATAGCAGAACCTGGATGCTCATATTGGCTCCTACATATTCTACGAAGATCTTTATCGGTCAAACCGCATAACAACATACGTTGTTCCCTTTGTCATCGGTATGTGACTTGCCCGAGATTCGATCGTCGGTATCCTCATACCTAGTTCAATCTCGTTACCGGAAAGTCTCTTTACTCATTCCGTAATGCATCATCCCATAACTAACTCATTAGTTACATTGCTTGCAAGGCTTATAGTGATGTGCATTACCGAGAGGGCCCAGAGATACCTCTCCGGAACACGGAGTGACAAATCGTAATCTCGATCTATGCCAACTCAACAAACACCATCGAAGACACCTGTAGAGCATCTTTATAATCACCCAGTAACGTTGTGACGTTTGATAGCACACAAGGTGTTCCTCCGGTATTCGGGAGTTGCATAATCTCATAGTCATAGGAACATGTATAAGTCATGAAGAAAGCAATAGCAATAAACTAAACGATCATAATGCTAAGCTAACGGATGGGTCTTGTCCATCACATCATTCTCTAATGATGTGATCCCGTTAATCAAATGACAACACATGTCCATGGCTCGGAAACTTTACCATCTTTGATTAATGAGCTAGGCAAGTAGAGGCATACTAGGGACACTCTGTTTGTCTATGTATTCACACATGTACTAAGTTTTTGGTCAATACAATTCTAGCATGAATAATAAACATTTATCATGATATAAGGAAATATAAATAATAACTTTATTATTGCCTCTAGGGCATATTTCCTTCACATGCCCTCTTGATCCATAGATTGATCTGGCCTGACTGGCTCTATTGTCCAGGTCCTGGCATAAGTTGTAGGTATAGCCCGGAGCTGCTACCTCTTTGCCTCGACGGCGAGGTGTGCTACCTCTTGAGCACTGCATTGGTTTTCCCTTGAAGATGAAAAGGTGATGCAGCAAAGTAGCGTAAGTATTTCCCTCAGTTTTTGAGAACCAAGGTACCAATCCAGTAGGAGACTACACGCAAGTCCTCATACCTACACGAACAAATAAGAACCTCGCAACCAACGCGATAAAGGGGTTGTCAATCCCTTCACGGTCACTTACGAGAGTGAGATTTGATAGAGATAATAATAATAAGATAAGTGTTTTTGGTATTTTTATGATATAGATTGGAAAATAAAGATAGCAAAATAAATGGTAATAGAAATAGCTTGTTGACGGGAGATTAATATAAAGGAGAATAGACCCGGGGGCCATAGGTTTCACTAGTGGCTTCTCTCAAGATAGCATAAGTATTACGGTGGGTGAACAAATTACTATCGAGTAATTGATAGAAAAGTGCATATTTATGGGAATATCTAGGCATGATCATGTATATAGGCATCACGTCCAAGACAAGTAGACCGAAACGATTCTGCATCTACCACTATTACTCCACACATCGACCGCTATCCAGCATGCATCTAGAGTATTAAGTTCATAAGAACAGAGTAATGCATTAGGCAAGATGACATGATGTAGAGGGATAAACTCAAGCAATATGATATAAACCCCATCTTTTTATCCTCGATGGCAACAATACAATACGTGCCTTGTTGCCCCTGCTGTCACTGGGAAAGGACACCGCAAGATTGAACCCAAAGCTAAGCACTTCTCCCATTGCAAGAAAGATCAATCTAGTAGGCCAAACCAAACTGATAATTCGAAGAGACTTGCAAAGATAACCAATCATACATAAAAGATTTTAGAGAAGATTCAAATATTGTTCATAGATAAACTTGATCATAAACCCACAATTCATCGGATCTCGACAAACACACCGCAAAAAGAGTTACATCAAATAGATCTCCAAGAAGATCAAGGAGAACATTGTATTGAGATCCAAAGAGAGAGAAGAAGCCATCTAGCTAATAACTATGGACCCAAAGGTCTGAAGTAAACTACTCACACATCATCGGAGAGGCTATGGTGTTGATGTAGAAGCCCTCCGTGATTGATTCCCCCTCCGACGGAGCTCCGGAAAAGGCCCCAAGATGGGATCTCTTGGGTACAGAAGATTGCGGCGGTGGAAATAGGGTTTTGTGGTGCTCCTGGATGTTTTCGGGGTATATGGATATATATAGGAGGAAGAAGTAGGTCGGTGGATCCACGAGGGGCCCACGAGGGCGGAGGGCGCGCCCAGGGGGGTAGGCGCGTCCCCCTGCCTCGTGGCCTCCTCGTTGGTTTCTTGACGTCCACTCCAAGTCCCCTGGATCACGTTTGTTCCAAAAATAACTCTCCCGAAGGTTTCATTCCGTTTGGATTCTGTTTGATATTCCTTTTCTGCGAAACATGGAAATAGGCAAAAAAACAGCAATTTGCACTGGGCCTCGGGTTAGTAGGTTAGTCCCAAAAATAATATAAAAGTGTATAAATAAGCCCATTAACATCCAAAACAGATAATATAATAGCATGGAACAATCAAAAATTATAGATACGTTGGAGACGTATCAAGTATCCCCAAGCTTAATTCCTGCTCGTCTTCGATTAGGTAAATGATAAAAACAGAATTTTTGATGTGGAATGCTACCTAGCATAATTCTCAATGTAATTTTCTTTATTGTGGCATGAATATTCAGATCCGAGAGATTCAAGACAGAAGTTTAATATTGACATAAAATCAATAATAATTCAAGCATACTAACTAAGCAATCATGTCTTCTCAAAATAACATGGCAAAAGAAAGTTCATCCCTACAAAATCATATAGTTTGGTCATGCTCCATTTTCGTCACACAAGAATGCTCTCATCTTGCACAACCCCGATGACAAGCCAAGAAATTGTTTCATACTTTAGTAATCTCAAACTTTTCAACCTTCACGCAATACATGAGCACGAGCCATGGATATAGCACTATGGGTGGAATAGAATATAATGATGGGGGTTATGTGGAGAAGACAAAAAGGAGAAAGTCTCACATCAACGCGACTAATCAACGGGCTATGGAGATGCCCATCGATTGATGTTAATGTAAGGAGTAGGGATTGCCATGCAACGGATGCACTAGAGCTATAAATGCATGAAAGCTCAACAAAAGAAACTAAGTGGGTGTGCATCCAACTTGCTTTCTCACGAAGACCTAGGGCATTTGAGGAAGCCCATTGTTGGAATATACAAGCCAAGTTCTATAATGAAAAATTCCCACTAGTATATGAAAGTGACAAAACAAGAGACTCTCTATCATGAGAATCATGGTGCTACTTTGAAGCACAAGTGTGGAAAAAAGGATAGTAGCATTGTCCCTTTTTATTTTCTTTTTTTGGGCCTTCCCTTTTTTTATTTGGCCTTTTTTGGGGACAATACTCTATGAATGATGGTCATCACACTTCTATTTATTTACAACTCAATGACTACAACTCGATACTAGAACAAAGTATGACTCTATATGAATGCCTCCGCGGTATACCGGGATAGCAATGAATCAAGAGTGACATGTATGAAAAATTATGAACCGTGGCTTTGCCACAAATACGATGTCAACTACAAGATTATGCAAAGCAATATGACAATGCTGAACGTGTCATGATAAACGAAACGGTGGAAAGTTGCATGGCAATATATCTCAGAATGGCTATGGAAATGCCATACTAGGTAGATATGGTGGTTGTTTTGAGGAAGATATAAGGAGGTTTATGTGTGAAAGAGCGTATCATATCACGGGGTTTGGATGCACCGGCGAAGTTTGCACCAACTCTCAATGTGAGAAAGGGCAATGCACGGTACCGAAGAGGCTAGCAATGATGGAAGGGTAAGAGTGCGTATAATCCATGGACTCAACATTAGTCATAAAGAACTCATATAATTATTGCAAAAATCTACAATTCATCAAAAACCAAGCACTACACGCATGCTCCTAGGGGGATAGATTGGTAGGAAAAGACCATCACTCGTCCCCGACCGCCACTCATAAGGAAGACAATCAGAGAACACCTCATGTTTCAAATTTGTTACATAACGTTTACCATACGTGCATGCTACGGGACTTGCAAACTTCAACACAAGTATTTCTCAATTTCACAAGTACTCAACTAGCATAACTTTAATATCACTACCTCCATATCTCAAAACAATCATCAATCATCAAACTTCTCTTAGTATTCAGCACACTCATAAGAAAGTTTTTTACTAGTCTCGAATACTTAGCATATTAGGATTAATTTCCCAATTTAAGCAAATTACCATGCTGTTTAAGACTCTCAAAATAATATAAGTGAAGCATGAGAGAATAATAGTTTCTATAAAACAAATCCGCCACCGTGCTCTAAAATATATAAGTGAAGCACTAGAGCAAAAACTATATAGCTCAAAAGATATAAGTGAAGCGCATAGAGTATTCTAATAAATTCTGAATCATGTGTGTTTCTCTCAAAAGGTGTGTACAGCAAAGATTATTGTGGTAAACTAAAAAAATAAATACTCAAATAATACAAGACACTCCAAGCAAAACACATATCATGTGATGAATAAAAATATAGCTCCAAGTAAAGTTACCGATGGAAGTAGACGAAAGAGGGGATGCCTTCCGGGGCATCCCCAAGCTTTGGCTTTTAGGTGTCCTTAGATTATATTGGGGTGCCATGGGCATCCCCAATATTAGGCTCTTGCCACTCCTTGTTCCATAATCCATCAAATCTTTTACCCAAAACTTGAAAACTTCACAACACAAAACTTAACAGAAAATCTCGTGAGCTCCGTTAGTGAAAGAAAACAAAACACCACTTCAAGGTACTGTAATGAACTCATTATTTATTTATATTGGTGTTAAAACTACTGTATTCCAACTTTTCTATGGTTTATAAACTCTTTTACTAGCCATAGATTCATCAAAATAAGCAAACAACACACGAAAAACAGAATCTGTCAAAAACAGAACAGTCTGTAGTAATCTGTAGCTAACGCAAACTTCTGGAACCCCAAAATTTTTAAAATAAATTTCTGGCGTGAGGAATTTATCTATTAATCATCTTAAAAACGAATTAACTAAATATCATTATCCAAATAAAAATGGCAGCAATTCTCGTCAGCGCTAAAGTTTCTATTTTTTACAGCAAGATTAAAAAGACTTTCCCCAAGTCTTCCCAACGGTTATACTTGGCACAAACACTAATTAAACACAAAAAACACAACCAAAACAGAGGCTAGATAAATTATTTATTACTAAACAGGGGCAAAAAGCAAGGAATAAAAATAAAATTGGGTTGCCTCCCAACAAGCGCTATCGTTTAACGCCCCTAGCCAGGCATAAAAACAAGGATGGATCTAGGTATTGCCATCTTTGGTTGGCATTTCATTAATGAGACATCTATCACCCTTAGGAGTTTCTTTCTTTTTATTAATTATCAAACTTCTAGGCACAAAATCGAAAAATTCATTTGTAGCAAATGGTTCCTTAATGATAGCAAAAAGATTGGGATTAGTTATAGATTTGAGATCCGCAGTTTCCTTGCTAGAGGATTCACCTTTATTTTTAGGAACATACATAAGCTTGGCAATTTTAGTTGGAGGACTTGGAGTATTCTTTACGGAAGAAAAAGCGGTTCCCAAGTTGGTAATGATACCCTCAAGTTTATCGATTCTAGTGGAATCCTGATTTATTCTTTCATTAATTATGGGTTCCTTCTCCTTAATATTTTTCAAAGTGACTCCTACTTTAGATCCATATTGGGTAATTTGGTTTTGGATCTTTTTATCCAAATTTTCAATTACCTCTACAGTAGCAACTTTATTTTCAATATTTTCAAGTCTTTGCATTACATGCTCCAAAGTTAACATAGTTCCATTAACCAAAAGAGGGGGTGAGCCAAACAAATCGATCATAGAATTATAAGAATCAAAAGTATGGCTACCCAAGAAATTACCTCCGGTAATGGTATCAAGGATATATCTGTACCAAGGAGTAGCGCCTACATAAAAATTGCGGAGAAGAACGGAAGTAGATTGCTTCCTGGTAGATCTATTTTGAGCATTGCAAATTCTATACCAAGCGTCTTTTAGATTTTCTCCTTCCCTTTGATTAAAATTAAGAACTTCATTTTCGGGAGACTAGCCATAACGACAAGAAAGCGATCCAACACATGAGCAAACAAGAAGCACGCGAAAAAGAGGCGAACGGAAAAGAGAGAGGGCGAATAAAACAGCAAGGGTGAAGTGGGGGAGAGGAAAACGAGAGGCAAATGTCAAATAATGTAATGCGGGAGATAAGGGTTTGTGATGGGTACTTGGTATGTTGAATTTTGTGTAGACACCCCGGAAACGGTGCCAGAAATCCTTCTTGCTACCTCTTAAGCACTGCGTTGGTTTTCCCTTGAAGAGGAAAGGGTGATGCAGCAAAGTAGCGTAAGTATTTCCCTCAGTTTTTGAGAACCAAGGTATCAATCTAGTAGGAGGCCACACACGAGTCCCTCACACCTACACAAACAAATAAAATCCTCGCAACCAACGCAATAAAGGGGTTTTCAATCCCTTCACGGTCACTTACGAAAGTGAGATCTGATAGATATGATAAGATAATATTTTTGGTATTTTTATGATAAAGATGCAAAGTAAATAAAGCGAAATAAAGACGACACCAGAAATAGCTTGTTAACGGGAGATTAATATGATGGAAAATAGACCCGGGGGCCATAGGTTTCACTAGTGGCTTCTCTCGAGAGCATAAGTATTACGGTGGGTAAACAAATTACTGTTGAGCAATTGACATAATTGAGCATAGTTATGAGAATATCTAGGTATGATCATGTATATAGGCATCACGTCCGAGACAAGTAGACCGACTCCTGCCCACATCTACTACTATTACTCCACACATCGACCGCTATCCAGCATGCATCTAGAGTATTAAGTTCAAAAGAATAGAGTAACGCTTTAAGTAAGATGACATGATGTAGAGGGATAAACTCATGCAATATGATATAAACCCCATCTTGTTATCCTCGATGGCAACAATACAATACGTGCCTTGCTGCCCCTACTGTCACTGGGAAAGGACACCGCAAGATTGAACCCAAAGCTAAGCACTTCTCCCATTGCAAGAAAGATCAATCTAGTAGGCCAAACCAAACTGATAATTCGAAGAAACTTGCAAAGATAACCAATCATACATAAAAGAATTCAGAGAAGATTCAAATATTGTTCATAGATAAACTTGATTATAAACCCACAATTCATCGGTCTCAACAAACACACCGCAAAGAAAGATTACATCGAATAGATCTCCATGAGAATCGTGGAGAACTTTGTATTGAGATCCAAAAAGAGAGAAGAATCCATCTAGCTAATAACTATGGGCCCGAAGGTCTGAGGTAAACTACTCACACATCATCGGAGAGGCTATGGTGTTGATGTAGAAGCCCTCCGTGATCGATGCCCCCTCCGGCGGAGCTCCGGGAAAGGCCCCAAGATGGGATCTCACGGGTACAGAAGGTTGCGGCGGTGGGAGTAGTTTTTTGGCTCTGTATCTGGTAGTTTGGGGGTACGTAGGTATATATAGGAGGAAGAAGTACGTCAGTGGAGCAACATGGGACCCACGAGGGTGGAGGGCGCTGCCTAGGGGGGGTAAGGCGTGCCCCCTACCTCGTGGCTTCCTGGTTGATGTCTTGACGTAGGGTCCAAGTCTTCCAGATCACGTTCGTTCCGAAAATCACGTTCCCGAAGGTTTCATTCCGTTTGGACTCCGTTTGATATTCTTTTTCTGTGAAACTCTGAAATAGGCAAAAAAACAGCAATTCTGGGCTGGGCCTCCGATTAATAGGCTAGTCCAAAAAATAATATAAAAGTGTATAACAAAGCCCATTAATCATCCAAAACAGAATATAATATAGCATGAAGCAATAAAAAATTATAGATACGTTGGAGACGTATCAACATACATCAAGTGTTCTCAAATCCTTAAAAGACTCAATCCGATAAGATAACATCAAAGGGAAAATTCAATTCATTACAAGAGAGTAGAGGGGGAGAAACATCATAAGATCCAACTATAATAGCAAAGCTCGCGATACATCAAGATCGTACCACCTCAAGAACACGAGAGAGAGAGATCAAACACATAGCCACTGATACATACCCTCAGCCCCGAGGGTGGACTACTCCCTCCTCGTCATGGAGAGCGCCGAGATGATGTAGATGGCCACCGGAGAGGGATTCCCCCCTCCGACAGGGTGCCGAAACGGGTCTAGATTGGTTTTCGGTGGCTATGGAGGCTTCTGGTGGCGGAACTCCCGATCTATTCTGCTCCCCGATGTTTTTAGGGTATATGGGCATATATAGGCGAAAGAAGTCGGTCAGCGGAGCCACGAGGGGCCCACGAGGGTGGGGGGCGCCCCCAGGGGGTAGGGCGCGCCTCCCTGCCTCGTGGCCACCTTGAAGCTTCCGTGATGTCTACTCCAAGTCTTCTGGATTGCTTCCGTTCCCAAAATAACTCTCTCGAAGGTTTCATTCCGTTTGGACTCCGTTTTGATATTCCTTTTCTTCGAAACACTGAAACAGGCAAGAAAACAACAATTTGGGCTGGGCCTCCGGTTAATAGGTTAGTCCCAAAAATAATATAAAAGTGTAAAATAAAGCCCATTAACATCCAAAACAGATAATATAATAGCATGGAACAATAAAAAATTATAGATACGTTGGAGACGTATCAGCATCCCCAAGCTTAATTCCTGCTCGTCCTCAAGTAGGTAAATGATAAAAACAGAATTTTTGATGTGGAATGCTACCTAACATATTTATCTATGTAATTCTCTTTATTGTGGCCAGAATATTCAGATCCATAAGATTCAAGACAAAAGTTTAATATTGACATAAAAATAATAATACTTCAAGCATACTAACAAAGCAATCATGTCTTCTCAAAATAACATGGCTAGAGAAAGCTATCCCTACAAAATCATATAGTCTGGCTATGCTCTATCTTCATCACACAAAATATTTAAATCATGCACAACCCCGATGACAAGCCAAGAAATTGTTTCATACTTTTTGTCATGGAATTGTCATGGCAGATGTCCTAGCGAAAGGACTTAGTCGTAGGGCCATCGCAACTAGGAAGCTTAAAGGGGTTAATCGGGACTAGGGACACAAGGGGTTTATACTGGTTCGGCCCCTTACGGTGAAGGTAAGTCCTAGTCCAGTTGATGTTGTATTGCTAGGTTTCGATGACCAAGGAGCGAATCCGCTAGCTTGGCTATCGGTCTGTTGATTCTTGTCCTAAGCCGCCGCCGGGTCGTCCCCTTATATACACGGGTTGACGCCTGGCGGCCTACAGAGTCCCGGCCGGCTCATAAAACGTGTCCGGCTCGGTGACTTCTTTTATATGTCTTTCTTTACAAGTCTTTCTTTACATATGGCGGTTTACAATATTGGGCCTTAAGCCGCCTCTGGGCTTAGGCCTTCTACAATTCTTAATAAACTATCACCTTGAATATTACTGGGCTTCTCTTAACAATCCGCCATTAGGGTTGACCCGGCCCCTCCTGGGTGGGTCATACATGAAATTTATATTCCCAACATTAGGCCCCAGGTTGATTTGAACCTTGTTCTTGTCAACCTTCAACACTTAGACGAAATCCATCTTCCTTTGTTTGTAAAAGCTTTGTAACCCGCCATGACGTCATCCTCCGAAAATATGAAAGCCTGCTATGATGTCATCTCCAACAGATCTTTATCCTTAAATGTCTTCCAAGAATCGAGGCATCCATTTAGCTGGATAATCATTATTTGGGTCTTCCTTGATTTTCGCGCCTGCCTGTTCGCTTATCCCCTTATAAATAGGCACGACCAGGTCTTTCCACACTCTTCCCTTTCTACATCTTCTTCCTCTCGCAACCCGACTGCCGCTTGAGCTCCGCCACCGTCGCAGAGCACTTCATCTTCCTCGACCTCGGCCGCTGCATCAACCTGAATTAATCTAGAGAAATGGCGGCGACCCTCCGCAGAAGATTCGTGGCTGTAAGTGTTCACCTTCCTGCTCCTCAGATCTGCATTAGGGTTTCTAGGTTTCTGTGTGTTCTTCATAGTTCATCATAGTTTCTTCGTAGTTCCTCCCCCGCAGCCTCTTCTAATCCAAAAAGGAACACATAACTCGTGCGGTAGTTGTTTTGCGTCCATTTTTGATACTATTAGATCCCTTTTTCCTGCACAGAGGCCTCATTATAACTCACGAACTTATATGTACTAGATTTTTAGGTCTAGAATATTTTCTTTTTGGAACAGCCATTTGATCCAAAATAATAGTGACAGCTTGGTAAACCTGTTAGTGTCAACACTTAGCCAATTCTGTTTTTGGCATCCTTCGAATATCTTTAGTCATGGCGGCTTATCACGCCGGCTCACTTTTCCTTTATATGTCATTAGCCCTTGTTTTAAGACGCCATTACTTATTTGTACCATCCTCATTTAACGTCTAATTTCATCATTGAATTGAACCGGCACATCACTTTCTTTTCAGTCTGTCCTTTCATCATGCCGTCCAAAGTGCCAACAGTCTGCAACTGGGTCCCTTCCACAGTTACTGAGGATACCTTGAAGGAATTTGTCACCATAGGATTTTTGCCAGAGAAAAACGTTATGTCTTATCGTGCTCCTGACCCGGACGAAGAACGGCCTCAGCCCAAAGACGGTGAAGTTATCATTTTCACCGATCACATGAACCGGGGCTTCTCACCACCCAGCTCAAAGTTCTTTCCAGACGTTCTGCATTTTTTCAAGCTTCACCCACAAGACATTGGACCCAACTCTATATCCAATATTTGCAATTTTCAAGTTCTTTGTGAAGTATATCTTCAAGAAGAACCGACCGTGGAACTTTTCAGAGAATACTTTTATCTGAACCGCCAGACGAATGCACCAACGGCCTTAGTTTGGAGCTTGGTGGAATCTCAATTCAGCGCCGACAGGGCGCCATCTTTCCCTTAATAGTCTTACCGAGCCACCCCAAAGATTGGAATCAGACCTGGTTCTATTGCCAAGATACGTCACCAGCCAATGAAAAACCACTGCCGGGTTACCGCGCGGAACGTCTGGATTCCAAATTTGTGCTCCCTGATAAGCTTACCGCTGTTGAACACAAGAAGCTTATTCCATGTATTAAAAGGATTCAAGCTTTATTAGGGAATGGCTTAACTGGAGTTGACCTAATCCGTTGATGGGTCGCATGGCGGGTCATCCATCTAAGCCGCCGATCCAAGTTAATGTATGAGTATGGCGGAGGCCCGAATGACTCTCTGCGTTATAGCTCTGTTCAATTAACTGAAGAAGACGTTGTTGCAATGTCAACCATCCTTGTGAACAGCAAATACGAGGACTGCAGTAAGGTTGGGTTAAACCCCTTCTGCAAACTTAACCCGACACCAGAGGTGAAGACCCCTGACCTCTCTCTTTTTGTGTTTTCCTCAGTAGTTTAAATACTTGCATGACCTTTTAACCTGTTTATTTGTTTACAGGCCAAATCTGACTTCTGGAATGCCAAGTATGATTATGAAGCTGCCAAGAAGGCTAGAGTCACTGCCATAGCCGCCAGAAGAACAACCCGGAAGCCCAAGAAGAAGAAGACTGCATCTGACATGTTCCAGCTGGATGATGATTCTGAGTCGAAGGTAGCCCTTGACTCCCTTGGCCAATTTTTCAACTATCTTATTGACACTACTCATTTCCAGGATGACATGGGGGCCAGCCAGGCCGTGGAAGAAGAGGTAACTATTTCCTCTGACTCAGCCCCTTTGCCAAGACAAAAACTTCGACTGGTAACCCGGAAAGTAAGGTTTTCGCACCCTTTGGCTTATTTGGACCCTCATTTTCTTTTGAAAAAGCAGCAACATGAGAGCCGCCGTCAGGCTCGGACTAATGATGATGATGAACCACCTTCCAACTTACAAAAAACTCCTTGAAAATGCCAGAATGAGGTTTCTTTCACCTTTGTCCTTAGTTTTTATCCATGAATCTATTTCCTTATATTATTTAATTTTATTTTTTACCTTTGCAGGAGGTTTCTCGCTCTTCTGGCGACTCATCTCAGACTCAATTTCGGGCTTTCAAAACTGCTCCTGGGTAAAGAAAAATTATCTTTCCTCTGTACCTTTAAAACTACATGATTACACTAACTGTCTCATAAAATCTTTCGTAGTGGTCAAGCCAAATCCAAGAAGGCCAAGGTGATTAAGCCGTCAGAAGACCCGAAAATTCCTGCACCTGAGCCGGCCATGCCAACTCCCTCTCAAACTGAAGCACCAGAAGACCCGGCTATTCATACTCAATTAGACCCTCTTGAGTTGTCAGCCGATGAGGCCACCCTTAATCTGACCATTACTGAACCATCTAGCTCAGCTAACCTGCCAACAACTTCTGATACTGACGTTTTGATTACCGGTAGCCGGTTTTTTGAACCGGGGACCCCCACTGTATTAGCCCGGCATACTGCTAAGCAAGAGGCTTTAGAGAAGCAGAAAGTGCGGTTTGATATCTCCCATTACGCTCACCTCAATGTCAATGATGTACTGTGCAACTATCTCATTCATGTGCACTCCAGCCGTGACTCGAAAATCGAGATGGGTAAACAATTGCAGCTAAAATGTGAGGTATGTTCTCCGGTTTACTTATACTCTGCCAGCCCCCAAGTCTTCAGATGATGAACTTGAATGATCTGTAGACTTTATGATATAAGTTGATACTTTGTCTCTATGTTTTTCGAAAGTCCAATAGAGTAGCGTAAACTTCACCTGTAGTCCCCAAGGGCCGACTCAATTTATCATAAATGAACCGGTACTTAATTGCATAACTGTGTTTTACTAGTCCCAATAAGTATTGTGATCCGGCTCAATCTTGAAAACTTGCTGAATATCATGCATTAGCCCCCAAGTGCCAAGCGTTGTTACTTTGTAAAACCCTTGGGACTTGAAACATATAAAAATCATAAAAAATTGCTTTGGCAGACATTAGCCCCCAAGTGTCAAGTGGTATTGCAGTGCAAAGTACTTGAGACTTGAACCCTTATAACTTTTAGTTTAAGTCTTGACACACCTGTGAATGTTTTGTAGAATGCCTTATCTGAGTTGGGCTCTCAATTGACGGATGCCAAGACACGGTTGGTGGAGCAGGAAACAGAGATAAAGACCACTGGCTCTAAACTCCAATTGAGCCTCTCTGAATCTGAGAAATTGAAGACCAGCTTAGTTGCAAAAAAAGAAATCCTGGGCCGAAGAAAAGACGTTGCTGATACAATGCGCTGAGACAGCTAAGGCGGCTCTTGAGGAGGTTACCACAGAGCTCACCGGCTTAAAAAACTGTGTGTCTCAAATGGTCTCCGCCATATTCGGTAAGTCATTTGTATTAATCACTTATACTTTATTTTGACCAGGAATATAAGCTGTCTGCTGAGCCTTTGTTAAAAAACACTCACAGGTCCACGAAGTAAAAATCTGAGCCAAGACAGTGTGACAAAACTGAAAGCGGTTTATACCTTGGTGGAGCAATTGTATACTGGCGCTCAATGAGCACTTGCTACTATCTCCCTGCCAACGAAGGACCCAACCGTTTGAGTGATGTCTTGAAGAAGTTATCAATCTTACCCTCCAGGTTTCAAGAGGTCAAACGATCCTGTGCCAGAGCCGGAGCCCTGACTGCCCTGAGCCGTTCCAAAGCCAGGGTGCCGGATTTAGACCCGGTGGATGTGGCTAAGGGGTACCCTACTGTGAAGGAAGACGGGACTCTATTTGAGCAAGATGACTTTATTGCCCGTGTGAGGGGAGTTCATCCTCAAGCTACCATTCTTGGAGAGGAAACCAACATCGACAAATATTAGCTGAGTTTTGATATGGAGAATAAGAAGATGGCGACTCCCTCTTATAAGGTGACATATCTTATCCCGCCGGTTCGCCAACACACTTTTGCCCCGGAAGTCAACCCAGTCGTCCTGATTGACGATGAAGCGGAGTTCATTGCTCTGAACGGCTTTGACTGATCCAATCCCAGCTTCCAACCAGTAGAGGGAGGTGAACCGGTGAGGGGAGAGACATAAATATCTTTTGGGCTTTCAAAATCGTGTAATCGATTAGTTTGAAAATTGCATGTTTTGCCTATGCAATCGTGCATAAAATGTTGCATATGACTCTTTGCCAATGATGTCAATATATATATGCAGCACATCCGTGATTACATCTGCAATGTTTTAACTCTGTTCCTGTAAAAAATTAAAAATTTGTCCTGGCGGTTTAGCACCGGACGGGTCAAAACACCCGGTATATGACTTATGAAATTATTGAAAGTGCGTTATATCGACTAGAGGGGGGGTGAATAGGCGATTTTTATGAAAGTCTTCAAAACATGGGAGTTTTGAAGACAAACGATAGAAATGAACCTATAACCATGCAGCGGAAGGTAGACTACCCTAGACAAGCCACAGTCAAGTATTTAATGAAGTGAAAGCACAAAGACTAACAGCAGCTAGGCAGTACGGATCAGGATGGAAGATAATATGAAACCAATCTGAACAAACAGTCACACAGTGAAGACAAATGGACAATGCAAATAGGCACTGACTTCACAAGGGCCAACTGTAAATAAAGAGATGGGAAGGATAGAATTAGTGAGCTTGATGAAGACAAAGGTTTGGTAGACCAGTTCCAACTGCGGTGACAGTTGTACGTCTGGTTAGGGCGGATAGGTATTTAAACCTGAGGACACACAGTCCCGGACACCCAGTCCTGAACACGCAGCTCAGGACACTCAGTCCTCACCATAGTCCCCTTGAGCTAAGGTCACACAGACCTCGCCCAATCACTCCGATAAGTCTTCAAGGTAGACTTCCAAACCTTCATAGACTTCGTTCACCGGTGATCCACAATGACTCTTGGATGCTCAGAACGCGACGCCTAACCGACTGGAGGATTCACAGTCCTCAAGTGTAATAAGTCTTTAGATCACACAGACATGAAGACTTAAGTGATGCCTAACACTCTTTGGCTCTGGGTGTTTAGGGCTTTATCCTCGCAAGGAATTCTCTCTCAAAGGCTTCGAGGTGGGTTGCTCTCAAACGACAAAAGCCGTACTCTAACTCTGAGCAGCCAACCGTTTATGGTTGTAGGGGATGGGCTATTTATAGCCACTGGGCAACCCGACCTGGTTTGTCCGAAATGACCCTTGGTCACTAAGGAACTGACACGTGTTCCAACGGTCAGATTTCAAACACACACGACAACTTTACTTGGACTACAAGCAAAGCTGACTTATCCAACTCTGGACAAGATTTGCTCTCATAGTCTTCACTCGAAGACATAGGATTTTGGTTAAGCATCACTTCAGTCATTCTGACTGGTTCTCTTGGACCCCACTTAACAGTACGGTGGTTCCTATGACTCAACAAAGAAGAAAAAGAACGACGAAAGAACTAAGTCTTCGCGCTCCATAGTCTTCATGCGATGTCTTCTCTTGTCATAGTCTTCAATGTAAATTTCTTCACATACCACCTTTGACTTCAATGTCTTCTTACATTTTTAGGGGTCATCTCTGGTAGGAAAACCAAATCAATGAGGGACTTCTACCTGTGTTATCCTGCAATTCTCACAAACACATTAGTCCCTCAACTAGGTTTGTCGTCAATACTCCAAAACCAACTAGGGGTGGCACTAGATGCACTTACAATCTCCCCCTTTTTGGTGATTGATGACAAATTAGTTGAAGTTTTCAATGGGGAATATAATATGTGAAATTGTAAAGGATAGGGGATTGTCTTCATAAGTTGCAAGGGCTCCCCCTGAAGATGTGCATATAAGTAATTTGCTTTTGGAATGCAAATGCACATGGCAGGTTGTACTTGTGGAGACCCTCTTCAAATTATGATGACAATTCATCATGCATGAAAAGTATGTGAAGATAATGACATGCATAATGAAAAATGGACGTCTGCAAAATGATCTAAGTGCGGAATTTATCGTCGCACATGCGGAATTTATCATCGCATCACAGAAAAGCAAATAAGTAGTAGACGACCATCGAGTTTGAGTGTTACAACTCAAAGAACCAAATGTATCAAAATGCGAGAGTTGTAAACACTAGGCAAAATATAAAACTACCGCCCATATGAACCCGCTTGAAGACTATCAAACTCATATGCTTCTCCCCCTTTTGTCAGTAAGGACCAAAAAGGTTTGAAGACATAGAGCACCTACTCGTCCCCGTGAGGAGTTGGTGAAGCAGCAGGGTCTTCGGTGTTGGTTGGTGGTGCAGACGAACTCGGTGCAGTGTTGATTCGCGCTGAAGGTGGTGAAGTAGCATCATCTTCATCATTGATGACACGTGCATTCACTGTTGCAGCAGAGGAGGAGTACTCAGAGTCTTCAAGAGACGGAGTTCGTCGCAGCACAGTCCTTCTTGGAGGTGTTGAGTCAAACTTGAAGTGTTCAGAGAAGCCATCCTCTTGAAGATCATCTTCAGAACACATAAGCGTTAGCCCTTTCCATGTACGCCGACAGGTTTCATGGGCAACAAAGGCATTCTTGGTGGCAAGGTTGCGAATCCTGTTTACGTCCACCAAGAGGCTTTGCATTTGGTGCTTCAGCCAGTCATGATGCTTATCCTGTTTCTGATGAAGGGCAACCAAAAGCTCTCGGTCATTGAGAACACGGGATCGCTTCTTGGGCCGTTGTGCAATGGTGCTTTCAGTGGCTTCAGTGAGGGCACGATGAGGTGCACGGGTAGTACCAGCCAGAGGATAAACATGAGTGACTGCTGGGTCGCCTTCAATGTGTTGAGAGAAACTTTGCTTATTAGCATTCTGAAGACTAAGGGGCTCCGTGGCAGGCTCTGGATAGATGGCTTCAACTGACATATCGACATAGGCAGAAAGATCCGATGATTGCGAGCAGAGGGCTGATAGGTGACAGCTGAGTGTAGTTTGATCAGCCGCATAATCCATGGAGCGTAAAACTTCAAGCCAAAGAGATCAGATCCTGATGCAGCAAGTTGGCACATGCAGAAGTCTTGTGCATTGAAGCATTTGCCGTGAAGAATATGGAAGACCAAAGTCTTCATTGCACCTTCCAGCGTTACATGTGGAGAATGTCCTTTGATGGGCCCGAGAGTTTGCCTTATAATGTGATAGATAGTGCATGGAAGATACTCAAGGTCTTCAACAAAGAACTCCTTAGGATATGCAGCATCTGGAGGCAAAGGCTTCATCATGCTAAGCATCTGACTCATGTTTGGTTCAGGCTTGTGAAAAATGCTCTCCATAGCTGCACTGTGAAGCTGACAACCAGGTTCATAAAGATCTCCTGGAGTGGGCAGGCCAGTGAACTCAATGATATCAAAGGCTTTGGCTTTGTGATGAACATTGCCTGTCATCCACTCAAGGACCCAAGTCTTCGGATCTCTGTTGTAGCCATGAATATGAAGAGTGGCATAGAATTGGAGCAGCAATTCTTCGTTCCAGTGCTCCTTGTCAGTGATGAACGGCAACAATCCAGACTCTCTGAAGCAATCCAGAGCTTCTTCCAAACAAGGCAGACCAGTTATGGCTTCAGTGTCAAGACGCATATGTGGGAAAATGCGACCTTGATTGTACAGAATGCATGAGTAATAACTGCGCTGCTGATAGCTCCAGAACCGAACAGAAGATATTGTTGCCTTGGTGTAGGGGTTCTTGGCGCTATCAAAGAAGGTGTTGTGTGCCTTGAAGCCATTGATATTAAAATATCCGGGTGCAGATGCAGTACCTGGAAACCTGGGCAACCTTGGCATTGGCTTCTGAACCTGAGGCATGTGCTCAACGTGATAGTCAAACTAAGGACCAGCAGCAGGCGGATGAGTCAGAAAAGGCCATTTGACAGTGATAAGTTGTCCATAGTTGAATGCTTGCTCGATAGTGTGTGGCCTTGGTGGCGGAACAGGAGCAGTGGCATCAACAGAGGCGTCAGGCTGCACATCTGTTGCAGGTGCATCATTGGCCTCTGGCACAGTGTTAGGTGCAGGCTCCACAGTGTCTTCAGCCATGACCATGTCATTGGCTTCAGTGGTGTTAGTGGTGGCAGCCTCAGGATTCTCAACCTCCACTTCAGAAGCTGGAGGGTCGGTCATGTTCTCCTCGAGAACAACATCTTGGTGAGACGGGGGTGTAGCAACTCTTGGGGCTTATTCTGCATCGGCTGATGCAGCCGGAACATCTTCAGCCATTTTGGCTTCGGATTCAGACACGTGCATTGTGGGAGTGACTTGGGGCCTTGGTCCTTTGCGAAGCCTGCGTAATACGGGCGACGCTTGTGGAGATGGAGTGTGCTGGGCCTCATAGTCATCATTATCTTGCACTGTTGGGGTAGCTTGCGGTTGGGGAGAGCTTGGAGTGTCTTGTCTCTATGGGTGATCAGCCAACGATGCATCCTGAGCAGTTGGCGTCAGAGGACGACCAATGCTGATGAGTTCACTGTGCGTGAGCACATGCGATGATACCAGTTGGTGCTCGATCTGAGGAAGGACTTCATCATCTTCAACATTGTCATGGTGACCAATGTCTTCAGGAGAGGTGGGGTCAACTGCTGGAATGTCTTCAGCTTCAGGAGCCTCTGTGGAAGCAGGCTCATGAACTACTATCCGTCGTTCTTGATGCGAGGAATCAGGGCGAGCAACAGAGATGGGTTCTACAACAAGGGGCTCTGTGGGAGCAGCCCGGTCTTTCCTGGTTCTGCGCTTCTTCTTGGAGGGAGCGACATCAGAAGCATCAGGATTTTTCCTTTTTCTGGCTTCAGCCTCGGCAGTCCTCGTCTTCTTCAGTTCTGAAGCGGTTGACCGGACCTTTGGCTTAGAGCCAGTCATGCTGCTTGGAAAGACTATGCATGGCTCTTCCCGCCTTGAAGGTGCATATTGGTCTGTTGATGGCTTCTTCTTCTTTGCAGCCATTCTTGGGTCGATGCCAGGACGACCAAGAGCCTTGCGCTTCTCAGCCTCATTGCAGGCTTGCACACACTTGTCAGCCAGGCTCTTCATGCGCTCACGAGAACCTTTAGCTTCTTCACGCTTCTTGAGAAAGGCTTCCTTGAGCTTGTGCAGCATAATCTTGAAGTTTTTCACATCTTGCACGCTGAGCTTGGCCATGTGCTTCTTTAACTGAGCTTTCTCATAGTCGATCTTTTGCTTCAGTTCAATGATGCGCTGAGCTAGAGCTAGCTCAGAAGCAATGGCGCCAGTGAAGGCGACACTGAGACCAATTGGAAGTTGCAGATCTTCAAAGCTGAGGTTGGGAGTGTCAAACCACTCATCAATGAAGTTATGGATGATTGCCACATCAAAGAGAGGCAAATCATTGAAGATCTCTGCTTCTTCCTTGCTCTTGATCAGTTGCTCAAGAGCGTCATCTGCAAGATCTTCATCGCTGGACAGATCAATGGCGTCATTGCGCAGAATAGCAGTAGCAGTCAGTGCCTGATCAGTATTCTTGCTCATCTCAGTCTTCTTGGAGATACGTGATAGATCTTCAGACTGCACACTATCTTTAGGAGGTGCAGTAGCCAGTGGCTTCGCACGTAAGATTTTTGGTGCTGAGGCAGACTTTGAAGCTTTAGGCTTCTTCAGCTTCATTGGCTTCGGTGGTGTAGGTGCTTCGTCAGATTCAGCATCATCTGCAGGTTGATCCACGACTGCCCCTTGAACCATAATATGAGTGATGAGACCTTCTAGGTTGTAGAAGGGCCCAACTAGATTGGGTTCAGCTTCTCGTGTGCCATCAACACGTGGCGCAGAGGGGCCTGGGTTGAAGTCTAATCCCAATGACTTCTTGTTTTCCTTGGTAGAGTTCTATGCAAACTGATAGTTGCGCTTGAAGAGATTGTCTTCGCGACACCATAACAGAGAGGATGGGTCGGCATTAGCAGGCTGAGGTCCACGAAGCATGCAGGGGTAAAAGCCTTGAGCAATAGCTTCCGACTGTGATTTGGGCTGAAGACCTTTGTATATGATATCTCCCCATGGGCCCTTGATGGCACTCTTCTCAGCATATTCGTCGGTGACAAATCTGTACTTGAACCATTCCTCTGCCCAATGTCTTCGAATCCATTGGATTCGGTTCTTGCGTTCTCCATAGGTTTCTTCTGGATCTGACTTGTATAGCTCATAGAGATCTGGTGGCAGGTCCTTAGCAGTGTTTCCATGGTGCTCTATGCCTCCATTCCTTGTAGATTTCTCTGTAGCCATGAACTTCAAACTGAATGGCTTCAACACGTTCAAAGCTTTCAAAGGCTTCCGCCTGCGGGTCAAACAGGAACTGGCTTCGGGAGAATTTATATGATGCTGTAAGAATTCTGCAAATGAATGCAGACTATGAGAACCATGGGATTCTCCCACGAACATGTACCTGTGACAGCATTGAGGTACGAGGAAGGGGAAGAGGTCATATGCATTCTCAGAAGATTTTGAAGATAAATCAGTTTAGAAGACATTGACCTCATAGTGCGAAGAAATTCACTCATAGATAGAGAGTTGGTTCCAGATTTGTACGAATCCAAGAATAAGTACAAGTGAGGAATCTAACTACTTTGTGAAGCATAAGTGAACATACTAGGCATATTATGAGATGCAATATGAAATAGATCCAACTTGTGTGAACAGAAACTGCTTGTGGTAGAAAGTGATGAATCTATAGGATCAAAGGGGCCGTAAAAAGGAAGTTTTATTTACCACACAAAGAACTGCTAGACGGAGTGGGAGAGGAGGCCGAGCAGTTCGATCGTTCGTTCCCTAACTTGGCGACGGAGGACACCTATGGCAACGGCGGAGAAGACGATGTCCGCAGCCGGCGTGAAGACGGCGTCGGTGAGGTCGCGGCAACTAAGCGCTTCGTCACCGGCGTCGTCGAGGGCTAGCGGTGGCGCTAGGGTTTGTGTGAGAGTGGAAGAAAGGATAATGACTGTGGTGAGGCGTGTATTTATAGGGACATGGACGGCACAGTGTTATTACACAGGTGGCCCTGGCGATTCACATCTGAAGGGCACGTGGCTGTCATGCAACATATCGGAGGTTGTTCCACGTTCCCACGCACGCCTGGATTATCGGGTGGTCGCTCCCACTTCTTCGGGTTTCAGGTGAAAGGATTTAGCATTGAATACAGACTTAATGTTTGTCTCTGTATCTTCTGCTGACAAGGACGCGGAGAAGATATTCGACAGTTTCAATAGAATGCATATGATTTGGAGAGATAGAGTTTGAGATAGAAAGCATAGAGAGGTTAGGGTCCGATCACATTCACTTAGTTCAAAAGATTCAACAAGAAGACATAGCTATAAGTGAATGCTGTAGAGGACAGAACACTAGTGTATATATATATATGAGAAAGACAATCAAATCAACATAGTGAAGATAATCATGAAGACAAGTTGAGATTGAAGCCAAATCAAATGTGAAGACATACCAAACGTAACGCCATGAGTGAAACACTTCAAACAGAAAAATTTGGTGGTGGCGTTACCCACCGTATAGGAAGTATTAGACCCAGACACGACGCACAATTATCGTGGTGCTCCGAAGTCAAATTCCACATTAATGTATTCACACTTAGAATGTAAGTCTTCATTGATTGAAGATATACTTTACTTCGTGTGTTGCACATCTAAGTCATCAATATGCATAAGTGTTAGGATGTGTGCCTGATCACAGGACATTTGAGGATTCTAAGATATTTAGCTCACACCGTAACTTGCAAAACCTCTTCTCATCCAAGGGCTTGGTGAAGATATCTGCCAATTGCTCTTCAGTGTTGATGTGTATGATATCAATATCTTCCTTCACAACATGATCTCTGAGAAAGTGATGACAAATTTCAATGTGCTTTGTCTTCGAGTGCAGAACTGGGTTGTTGGCAATCTTGATGGCGCTTTCGTTGTCGCAGTAGAGTGGCACTTGCTTCAGATGAATGCCATAGTCTTTGAGTGTTTGCTTCATCCATAGAAGCTGAGCGCAGCAAGATCCAGCAGCAATGTATTCAGATTCAGCAGTGGAGAGAGATACACAGTTCTGCTTCTTTGAAGACCAACATACAAGTGATTGTCCCAGAAAATGACATGTGCCTGATGTAGACTTGCGATCCACCTTGTCACCAGCATAATCAGCATCCGAGAATCCAACCAGATCAAACTCTGAGCCCTTTGGATACCATAATCCTAATGTTGGGGTGTAAGCCAAATATCGAAGAATTCGCTTCACAGCTAAGTGATGCGATTCCTTTGGTGCCGCTTGGAATCGAGCACACATGCAAACACTAAGCATAATATCTGGCCTAGATGCACATAGATAAAGTAAAGAACCAATCATGGAGTGGTATACCTTTTGATCGAACTCTTTACCATTGTCGTCGGGACCCAGATGATGTTTGGCTGGCATTGGCGTTGTGAAGCCTTTGTAGTCTTGCATCCCAAATTTCTTCAGGCAATCTTTGAGGTAGTTCTCTTGAGATATGAAGATGCCGTTGTGTTGCTGATGTATTTGAAGACCAAGGAAGAACTTCAGCTCACCCATCATGGACATCTGATATTGCTCTTGCATCATATATCCAAACTCTTCACTGTATTTCTGATTGGTGTAGCCGAAGATAATGTCATCCACATATATTTGGCACACAAACAGTTCACCATCATATGTCTTCGTGAAGATAGTGGGGTCGAGGGAACCAGGTTTGAAGCCTTTGCTCTTCAGGAAGTCTTTGAGTGTGTCATACCAAGCCCGAGGGGCTTGTTTGAGGCCATACAGTGCCTTGTTGAGCTTGTACACCATGTCAGGATGTTTTGGATCTTCAAAGCCAGGCGGTTGTGCAACATACACTTCTTCTTCAATCTTGCCATTGAGAAAAGCGCTCTTCACATCCATTTGATACAGAAGAATGTTATGATGATTTGCATAGGCCAGCAGTATGCGTATGGCTTCAAGTCTAGCCACAGGAGCAAATGTTTCATCAAAGTCAATCCCTTCAACTTGAGTGTACCCTTGAGCAACGAGACGAGCTTTGTTTCTGACAACTTGACCATGCTCATCTTGCTTGTTGCGATATATACATTTGGTGCCTATTATATTGTGCTTGCGAGGATCATGACGCTTAACCAGTTCCCATACATTATTCAGCTCAAACTGTTGAAGCTCTTCTTGCATAGCTTGAATCCATTCAGGTTCCATGAAGGCTTCTTCAACTTTCTTGGGTTCAAATATTGAGACGAATGCGAAGTGCCCACAGAAATTTGCTAGCTGTGTTGCCCTTGAACGAGTGAGTGGACCTGGTGCATTGATGCTATCAATTATTTTCTCAATCTGTACTTCATTTGCAACATGAGGATGTACAGGACGAAGATTTTGCTCTTGCTGATCATTGTCATCGTTAGAAGGATTGTCTTTAGGCTGAGCATTGTCTTCTGTTTGATCATGTGCGGAGATGATAAGTTCCTCTTCAGGCTGAGATTCAGATGGTATGATTTCTCCAGTTCCCATAAGTTTGATTGATTCACTGGATGGAACTTCATCTAGCACATTTGGCAGGTGCTCTCTTTGTGAGCCGTTAGTCTCATCGAACCGCACATCCACTGTTTCAACCACTTTATAGTGAAAAAGGTTGAAGACTCTGTAGGAGTGCGAATCCTTTCCATATCCAAGCATAAAACCCTCATGTGCTTTTGTTGCAAATTTTGAAGTGTGATGTGGATCCTTGATCCAGCACCTGGCACCAAATACTCTGAAGTAATTGACATTTGGCTTCTTGCCAGTAAGGAGCTCATAGGATGCCTTGTTGAGAAGCTTGTGAAGATAAACATGGTTGATGATATGGCATGCAGTATCAATGGCTTCAGGCCAGAACTTTTTGGAGTCTTGTATTCATCAAGCATCGTCCGGGCCATCTCAATAAGTGTTCTGTTCTTGCGTTCCACGACGCCATTCTGCTGTGGTGTGTACGGAGCTGAGAATTCATGTGTAATGCCAAAGTATCAAGATAAGTGTCTAGACCAGTGTTCTTGAATTTAGTGCCATTGTCACTTCTGATGTGTTTGATCTTGACGCCATAGTTGTTCATGGATCGATTGGCGAAGCATCTGAAGACCTCCTGCACTTCAGTCTTGTAGAGGATTATATGCACCCAAGTATATCTTGAATAATCATCAACAATGACAAAGCCATAGAGACAAGCAGTAGTAGTAAGAGTTGTGTAATGAGTGGGACCAAAAATGTCCATGTGGAGCAGTTCGAAGGGTTGAGTCATTGTCATGATTGTCTTCGAGGGATGCTTGGCCCTCGTCATCTTTCCTGCTTCACAGGCACTGCATAAGTGATCCTTCTTGAACTTGACGCCCTCGATGCCTATGACATGCTTCTTCCTTGCAAGGGTGTGGAGGTTCCACATGCCAGCATGCCCTAGCCTCCGATGCCAGAGCCAACATTCAGAAGCTTTTGCTAGAAGACATACAGCAAGTTGTGGTCCTGCTGAGAAATCTACCACGTACAAATCATCTTTCCGATACCCTTCGAACACTAGAGACTTGTCATATTCCATTAGAACAAGGCAACGATATTTTCCAAACATCACAATCATGTTTAAATTGCAAAGCATTGAGACAGACATTAAGTTGAAACCAAGGGATTCAACAAGCATGACTTTATCCATGTGTTGATCCATTGAGATTGCAAGTCTACCTAGACCCAATACCTTGCTTTTACCAGTGTCAGCAAATGTGATGTGACTTTTGTCAGATGGACGTAAGGTTGAGTCCATGAGAAGGCTTCGCTTGCCAGTCATGTGATTAGCACAGCCACTATGAATAATCCATTCTGAAGTAGCTGGTGTCGTACCCTACAGTGCAGTTAGGGGGATAGGCTTCACGAAGAGAATTGTGAAGCATAAACATTTGACAAGCAAGTGGATTATGAAAGCTTAGATCGAGGTTAGGACTGATAGGGCAAGTGGCAAGCAACTCAGGAACAAAATACATAATAAGACCATTTGGGCATTTGGTCTTGTGCCCTACAAGATGTTTAAGGTCCCTAGCAATGGCTTCAGACGATTTTGGTTTTCGGCTGGAGACCTTTCCCTGCAAAAGAGAGTTAAGCTTTCTTAGCCACCCACATCTTCAAGGGTGGCTTTGAAGCAATGAGTCTAAGTGCAGCATCTGAGAACCTTGGCTTTGGAGCCCTAGCAAAAAGTCTTTCAGGTGGACAATAGCAGTCATAAGGATAAGCAGAATAGTTTTTGGTCTTATGAACATGGCGGTTTGATGAAACACGCTCATATTCATAGGCCTGAGTAAGGTTTCCCTGCAAAACATTTGCGTTAGTGCGACTCAGGTGAGTCCTCTGTCTGTATGAAGCCTTTGGACCATATGAAGCCTGTGGTCTGGGGTTTGTCTTCTTCACTTGTGGTGTCATGACGACATTCACAGGAAGATTCTCCAAACACCTTTTCGACACCCAGACTTTCTTCATAGGTGGCCCATTCCTGCAGTTACTACCAATATACCTGGCAAACACTTCACCATTCTGATTCTTAAACATTTTATAGTTTGCATCAAAGGATTCATCAATAACAATGGGATTATAGCACGAGTGAAGCCAGATAGGGTGGATGGATCCACTGGAGGTTCCTTTGCAGCAACCCATGTGGTTTTGGGGTACTGCTCAGGTTTCCAGTAAGAGCCATCAGCATTCATTTTCCTTTCAAACCCAACACCCTCTTTCCTAGGGTTTCGATTCAGGATCTGTCTTTTGAGAACATCACATAGTGTCTGATGCCCTTTGAGACTTTTGAACATCCCTGTTCCAAGCAATGTCTTCAACCTAGCATTCTCATCAGCAATAGCAGTGGCATCCTCAGTAGAGGGGTTAGTTACCACATCAACAGTTGAAGATATTGCAACAGTAGCAGCAGTAGAACATTCAGCAACAGAAGTAGCGTTATCACGCTCAAGGCATTTAAGACATGGTGGTTCAAATCCTTCCTGAGCGGGACTGATCTGTTCAGCGCGAAGTGACTCGTTTTCCTTTTGAAGATCTTCATGAGCCGCTCTCAATTTCTCGAGTTCTTGCTTCCTTTGAAGATAATCATAGGAAAGCTTTTCATGAGTTGTTGAGAGCGTTTCATGACGACTTTCAAGTTCCTCATACTTAACATGAAGATTTTTTATGTCTTCAATTAAGGACTGAGATTGAGTCATTTCAACGTCCAACAGGTCATCGCTTTTGTCTAACAGTTTTTGAATATGTTCCATAGCTTTCTGTTGTTTAGTGGCAAGGGAAGCAAGTTTTGCATAGCTGGGTCCAAATTCATCACCAGATTCATCATCACTGGATTCAGATAGATAGCATTCAATTACCTTAGCATCTTTTGCCATAAGGCATGATGCAGAAGATGATGATTCTGGTTCGAATGTCATCGCTTTGAGAGATTCCTTAAAGTCCTCAAACCAAGGATCATGACGAGTTCAATGACCTTCATAGACCTCAGAGAGACGGTCCCAGATAAGCTTCGCATGATCGAGATGCATGATATTCCTAAACTGATTTTGAGACAGACAGGAGCAGATGACGTCCTTCGCCGTGAGGTTGAGAAGAGTGTACTTGCGAATGTCATCAGCTTCCGCCATCTTGCACAGATCGGTCAGACCAATCTCAGTGACGGTCCACAGCTCGCTGTTCATCGCCATGAGGCGCTTCTTCATCACGGCCTTCCACTTGGGATACTCATGACCGTCAAAGATGGGGCATGACACAGTCTTCATTCCTGTGGTCGACATAACTAAAACTCCAGGCGGTTAAACCAAAATCACACAGAACAAGGGAGTACCTAGCTCTGATACCAATTGAAAGTGCGTTATATCGACTAGAGGGGGGTGAATAGGCGATTTTTATGAAAGTCTTCAAAACATGGGAGTTTTGAAGACAAACGATAGAAATGAACCTATAACCATGCAGCGGAAGGTAGACTACCCTAGACAAGCCATAGTCAAGTATTTAATGAAGTGAAAGCACAAAGACTAACAACAGCTAGGCAGTACGGATCAGGATGGAAGATAATATGAAACCAATCTGAACAAACAGTCACACAGTGAAGACAAATGGACAATGCAAATAGGCATTGACTTCACAAGGGCCAACTGTAAATAAAGAGATGGGAAGGATAGAACCAGTGAGCTTGATGAAGACAAAGGTTTGGTAGACCAGTTCCAACTGCGGTGACAGTTGTACGTCTGGTTAGGGCGGATAGGTATTTAAACATGAGGACACATAGTCCCGGACACCCAGTCCTGAACACACAGCTCAGGACACTCAGTCCTCACCATATTCCCCTTAAGCTAAGGTCACACAGACCTCGCCCAATCACTCTGGTAAGTCTTCAAGGTAGACTTACAAACCTTCACAGACTTCGTTCACCGGTGATCCACAATGACTCTTGGATGCTCAGAATGCGCCTAACTGGCTGGAGGATTCACAGTCCTCAAGTGTAATAAGTCTTCAGATCACACAGACATGAAGACTTAAGTGATGCCTAACACTCTTTGGCTCTGGGTGTTTAGGGCTTTATCCTCGCAAGGAATTCTCTCTCAAAGGCTTCGAGGTGGGTTGCTCTCAAATGACAAAAGCTGTACTCTAACTCTGAGCAGCCAACCGTTTATGGTTGTAGGGGGTGGGCTATTTATAGCCACTGGGCAACCCGACCTGGTTTGTCCGAAATGACCCTTGGTCACTAAGGAACTGACACGTGTTCCAACGGTCAGATTTCAAACACACACGGCAACTTGGACTACAAGCAAAGCTGACTTATCCAACTCTAGACAAGATTTGCTCTCATAGTCTTCACTCGAAGACATAGGATTTTGGTTAAGCATCACTTCAGTCATTCTGACTGGTTCTCTTGGACCCCACTTAACAGTACGGTGGTTCCTATGACTCAATAAAGAAGAAAAAGAACGGCGAAAGAACTAAGTCTTCGCGCTCCATAGTCTTCATGCGATGTCTTCTCTTGTCATAGTCTTCAATGTGAATGTCTTCACATACCACCTTTGACTTCAATGTCTTCTTACATTTTTAGGGGTCATCTCTGGTAGGAAAACCGAATCAATGAGGGACTTCTACCTGTGTTATCCTGCAATTCTCACAAACACATTAGTCCCTCAACTAGGTTTGTCGTCAATACTCCAAAACCAACTAGGAGTGGCACTAGATGCACTTACAATTATCATGGTGGAAAAGACAGAACCAGATGTAAGATAAACGAGGCTGAAAAAACCTTTGATTAATGAAAAAACATAGAGAAATCTGTTCATGAATGACACTGTCATACCTGTGTTCTTTGAATCTGGACTGCTGGTTTACATGACCCGGATGATGAGGTTGATAACCCAATCTTTTGTAGAAGTCAATACTTCCATATGTCCGACGACTGTTATGCCTTGGCAACTCATTGTCAAATAACCGAGCCGGTTTTAATTTGAAACCATATTGACAGTTAAATTTGAGATGATAAAAAACTATAAGACAAGACACTAGGCTTGAAACAATGTAAATCAAAATATTTAAATAAAAACTGGAGGCTTCTGATTCGAATACGATCAGTAAACCGGACCAAAGGGGTTAAGCTAAGATTCGAATACGATCATATAGCCCCCAGTGGCTTTGGCGTTGCGCCGATCAAGAGGGTACCGACAGCTATGTTCTCTTTGGTTCGAATACGACCTATGTTTGAACAGGAAGCCCCCAAATGACCTTGAGTGGTTTTTAATGACCCTAATTCGAATACGATCCAAGTCGGACCCTAAAGGGGTTAAGCTATGATTCGGATACGATCAAGAAGCCCCCTACTGAGTTTGGCTTTGAGCTGATCAAGAGGGTTACGACAGCTATGTTCTCTTTGGTTCGAATACGACCTATGTTTGAACTGGAAGCCCCCAAATGACCTTGAGGTTTACAACTAGATTCGAATACGATCATGAGCCGGACCAAAAGGTTTAAGCTAGATTCGGATACGATCTGCCCCCTTTTGGTCATTTTAAATAATGAAAATAATATGATCATTGAAAGGGAAAAAGACAGAGGTCCTGCTTTATTACTTATCATAATATATACAACATCAAAGTATGTACATGACGAGAGCCGGTGGCTTAAGTATAGTATGGCCGAAGCTGAGCAATGTTCCACGGCCGGCGGGTCTCCTCCTCCGACTTACGTGAGTCTTTGTGCTCTCGAACGTCAATGAGGTAATATGACCCGTTGTTTAAGTTCTTGCTAACCACAAAGGGTCCTTCCCAAGGCGGGGATAGCTTGTGTGCATCAGACTGATCCTGGATGAGCCAGAGCACCAGGTCACCTTCTTGAAAGGTTCTGGACTTAACCCGACGGCTATGATAATAGCGCAGGTCCTGTTGATAAATTGCTGATCGAGCCGCTGCCAAATCTCTCTCCTCATCTAACAAGTCAAGTGCATCCCGTCGGGCTTGTTCATTATCAGTTTCAACGTAAGCCGCCACGCGAGGCGAGTCATGACAGATGTCACTAGGCAGCACTGTTTCCGCTCCATAAACCATGAAGAAAGGTGTATAACCTGTAGATCTATTAGGAGTGGTATTAATACTCCACAGCACCGAGGGTAATTCCTCTACCCAACAACCCGGCGTCTGTTGTAAGGGAACCATAAGCTGGGGCTTGAGACCTTTTAGGATTTCCTGATTTGCTCTCTCAGCTTGACCATTAGATTGGGGGTGAGCTACTGACGAAACATCAAGCCGGATATGCTCACGTTGACAAAACTCCTCCATAGCACCTTGGGACAAATTAGTGCCATTGTCAGTTATAATGCTGTGTGGAAAACCAAAGCGAAAAATCACCTTTTTCATGAACTGAACCGCCGTTGCTGCATCACACTTGCTCACTGGCTCTGCCTCAACCCATTTTGTGAATTTGTCAACCGCCACCAAAAGATGTGTCTTTTTATCTTTGGACCTTTTGAAAGGTCCAACCATGTCAAGCCCCAGACTGCAAACGGCCAAGTGATTGGAATCATCCGCAACTCTTGAGCCAGCACGTGCGCTCGTCGTGCAAATTTTTGACATCCATCACACCTACTGACTAGCTCCTCCGCATCAGCATGAGCCGTTAACCAGTAAAAACCATGACGAAAAGCTTTGGACACAAGAGACTTTGACCCGACGTGATGACCACAATCCCCTTCATGGATCTCACGAAGAATTTCTTGACCTTCTTCAAGGGAAACACAACGTTGAAACGCCCCAGTGATGCTGCGATGATACAACTCACCATCAGAAATTGTCATTGACTTGGACCGCCGGGTTATCTATCAGGCCAGGTCTTGTCCTCTGGCAACTCGCCCCGGGTCATGTAAGCCAAGAACGGTACTGTCCAATCTGGAATGACATGAAGAGCCGCCACCAACTGTGCCTCCGGGTCAGGAACGACCAAATATTCCTCTGTAGGCAACTTAATAGACGGGTTATGTAAAACATCTAAAAAGGTGTTAGGTGGCACCGGCTTACGCTGAGATCCCAACCAGCTTAAGGCATCGGCCGCTTCGTTCTTTCTGCGGTCAATGTGTTCCACGTGATAACCCTTAAAATGCCCTACAACAGCGTCAACCTCGCGGTGATAAGCCGCCATGAGAGGATCATTAGAATCCCACTTGCCTGACATTTGTTGAGCCACCAGATCTGAGTCACCTAGGCACCGTACCCGGCTTAAGCTCATTTCCTTCGCCATTCGAAGACCATGAAGCAAGGCCTCGTACTCAGCTGCGTTGTTAGTGCAAGGAAACATCAATCGTAACACGTAACGAAATTTGTCACCTCGAGGAGAAGTTAGAACAACTCCAGCCCCCGAGCCTTCCAATTGTCTGGACCCATCAAAGTGAATCGTCCAATATGTGTTGTCTGGTTTCTCCTCTGGCATCTGCAACTCTGTCCAGTCATTAATGAAGTCAACTAGTGCTTGAGATTTGATCGCAGTACGTGGCACATACTTCAAACCATGAGACCCAAGTTCAATAGCCCACTTGGCGACTCGTCCTGTGGCTTCTCTATTTTGAATAATGTATCCTAGAGGAGCAGAGCTAACCACAGTGATTGGGTGACCCTGAAAGTAATGCTTGAGCTTCCGGCTTGCCATGAACACCCCATAAACAAGCTTCTGCCAATGTGGATATCTTTGTTTAGATTCAATGAGCACCTCACTGACATAGTAAACCGGCCGTTGGACCGGATGTTCCTTGCTAGCCTCCTTGCACTCCACAACAATGGCCACACCGACAGCACGTGAGTTAGCAGTCACATACAACAACAGCTCTTTCTCAACCGGAGCAGTAAGAATCGGCGGCTCAGTGCGCTGTTTCTTCAAATCCTCAAAAGCAGAGTTAGCAGCGTCACTCCAGAAGAAGTCATCCGCCTTCTTCATCATTTGATACAAAGGCATCGCCTTCTCCCCTGACCGACTTATGAACCGGCTTAAGGCTGTGACGCGGCCCGCCAACCGCTGAACGTCATTGATGCACACCAGTTTAGCTAGAGATGTAATTGCCTTAATTTTCTCTGGGTTAGCCTCAATACCTCTGTTAGACACTAAAAAACCCAAGAGTTTGCCAGCTGGGACTCCAAAAACACACTTTGGCCTAGTTAGGCATCATCTTGTAGACCCGGAGGTTATCAAAGGTCTCCTTCAGATCAGTTACCAAGGTTTCCTTCTCTCTGGATTTCACCACTATATCATCCACATTACGCCCAATCTGATTGTGAAGGCAATTCTGCACACATCGTTGATAAGTCGCCTGGGCACTCTTAAGCCCAAAAGGCATAGACACATAGCAGAAGGCTCCAAACGGAGTGATGAAAGCTGTCTTCTTCTGGTCCTTAACTGCCATCTTGATCTGATGATAACCCGAATAGGCATCCAAAAAACTCAAACGCTCGCAACCCGCCATAGCATCAATGATCTAATCAATACGAGGGAGAGCAAAAGGGTCAGCTGGACAAGCCTTGTTTAAATCGGTGTAATCCACACACATACGCCAGGTGCCATTCTTTTTTAGTACAAGCACCAGGTTAGCCAACCACTCCGAGTGAAAAACTTCAACAATGAACCCGGCCGCCAAGAGCAGGGCCACCTTTTCTCCAATCGCCTTGCGCCTTTCCTCATTAAACCATCGAAGAAACTGCCTGATCGGCTTAAATTTCGGATCAATATTGAGAGTGTGCTCAATGAGTTCTCTCGGGACACCCGGCATGTCAGAAGGCTTCCATGCAAAGATGTCCCGGTTCTCATGGATGAACTCGATGAGCGCGCTTTCCTATTTTGGATCCAAGTTAGCACTGATAATGAACTGTTTGGATGAGTCGCCAGGCACAAAATCGACCATCTTGGTGTCATCAGCTGATTTGAATTTCAGCACTAGTTCATGCTCCGTAGTTGGCTTCTTCAAAGACGTCATGTCTGTCGGGTCAACATTATCTTTATAAAACTTTAATTCCTCTGTTGCACAAACAGACTCAGCATAAGCAGCATCACCTTCTTCACATTCCAGGGCTATTTTCCGGCTTCCATGTACTGTGATGGTGCCTTTATAACCCGGCATCTTGAGCTGCAGATATACATAACACGGCCGAGCCATGAACTTGGCATAAGCCAGCCGTCCAAACAGGGCATGATATGGGATTTTGATCTTAACCACTTCAAAAGTTAACTTCTCAGCCCTAGAATCGTATTCATCCCCAAAGGCTACTTCCAGCTCAATCTTACCAACTGGGCATGCCGACTTACCAGGTACAACACCATGAAAAACAGTATTGGATTGTTTAAGACTCTTGTCAGTCAACCCCATGCGACGAAACGTCTCATAATAGAGGATGTTGATGCTACTGCCTCCGTCCATGAGCACCTTAGTAAACTTATATCCACCAACCTGAGGCGCCACTACCAAAGCCAAGTGACCCGGATTATCAACCCGGGGAGGGTGATCCTCCCTACTCCACACAATAGGCTGTACCGACCATCTCAAATAACATGGAACCGCCGGCTCAACAACGTTTACAGCCCTCTTATGAAGTTTCTGGAACCTCTTGCACAAACTAGTGGTAAATACGTGGTACTGCCCACTTTTCAGCTATTTTGGGTTACTCTGATACCCGGACTGCTGCTGCTATTGCTGCTGATTACTTTAGCCGGATTGCTGATTATAACCACCTTGGTTACCCGGATGGCCCTGGCCGTGAAAACCGCCTCCGCCTGAGCCGGCGCCCAGGCCATGAAAGCCGCCACCGCCTGAACGGCCGCCAGGTCCGTGGTTACGATCGAACATGTTGGAATTTTTAAACGCCTTCATGGTCGTACAGTCCTTCCACAGATGGGCAGCTGGCTTCTCCCGGGTGCCGTGTCTCGGACAGGGTTCATTCAGTAGTTGCTCAAGGGTGGGATCTGACCCGCCTGACCGAGGAGGTGGCCTCCCCTTGCACCGTTGGTTGTTGCCCTGTGTACTGGCGTTAGCCACAAACTCGCCAGCCTTACGTTTATTACCTCCTTGATTCGCCGGGTTATGCTGGTGACCCTTGCCATTGCCGTTCTTTTTTTCCTTTCCCTGCCTTCTCTTCATCAGACACGGGATCCTTGGTACTATCTGAATCAACATATTTGACCAGAGTCGCCATCAATTGGCCCATGTCATGACAATCACGCTTGAGCCGCCCTAGCTTCTGCTTCAGAGGTTCAAAACAGCAATTTTTCTCCAACATTAAGACCGCAGAGCCGGCATCCATCTTATCAGATGAATGTATTATCTCCTTGACCCGGCGCACCCAATGGGTCGTGGACTCACCTTCCTGTTGCTTACAGTTAGTCAAGTCCACGATTGACATAGGTTGCTTACATGTGTCCTTGAAGTTCTGAATGAACCGGGCTTTTAACTCCGCCCATGAGCCGATGGAGTTGGGTGGCAACCCTTTCAACCAAGTGCGAGCTGTTCCATCCAACATCATAGTGAAATATTTAGCCATTGCTGCATCGCTGACCTCCAATAGCTCCATCGCCATCTCATAACTTTCAATCCATGCCCCAGGCTGCAAGTCGGCCGTGTAATTAGGCACCTTATGAGGCCCCTTAAAATCTTTTGGTAAGCACTCATTACGTAGAGCCGGCACCAGGCAAGGGACACCTCATGTCCTTGTGGCCACTCCTGCCTCAACAGAGGTTGCTGGATAAACCGGAAAAGCCTGATGAGCCGCCTGCTCAGCTGCCAGTTGAATTGCACGCTCATCCTCCTGACGATCTTCTCCTGATCCACCAAGTTAAAGGCTCCATCGTGCGCCGGATCATGCCTACGTGGTTGGTTACGGTGTTGGGCATTGCTTGACATAGCCGCTGAGTCCATATGCCTGCTATAGCTCGGGCTTCGGCTTGGGTGAGGGGTTGAATGGATTCTATCTCGACTATAAGAGTACGCATCCTGCTGTGCCAGAGCTGTCTGAAGAAGTTCTCTGACCCTTCATGTTTTGATCGTCGTTGGAGAATCGCCTTCCATTGGGAGAGCCGCCAGACGAGCCGATGCAGCAATTAAATTCTCCAAAGGGTTAGAGAAGTCACCCGGTGGTACTGGCGTGTAATGAGGTGGAGCAGTATTCACACGGGGTGGTTCCATGGCCCTCGACTGAACCAACGCCCTCGTCCTGGGTGTGGTGATCCGGTTTGCCTCCGGTGGGTTGCTGGGACCGGCCCCGGGTGTGTGGAAAAGGTTCCTAGGATCGTAAGTCAGAGGCAGATGTGACTGAGTTTTCTGGTGTCTTCTCCTCATGACCTCGTTTGACGTGTTCAGATCCACCGAGAGCCAGAAAGTCTCTGCTTGAAGCTGCCGGGCACGAGCATCCAAAGCCGCCCGCTCCGCAGCCATCCTGACATCTTCTGCTGCTAAATTTTCCTTGGCCTGTGCCACCTCTTCACGTAGTAGTGCCACCTCCGCGTCATGCTGAGCCTTATCCGCCGGCTCAACCACAACAGTCAACAGAGCCGTCATCTTATCCATGAGGTCCATTAGTACCTGAGCCGGGGGGCGCGCGGGGTTTCCTGACCCGGCTGTTGCCGACCTGGTGGTTATTGCCGCCGCAGCCAGAGAATTCTGCCCAGGTTGAGTGCTAGCCATGAAGACTTCGGCTCGATTCGGCGGCTCAGAGGGGTCCGGAATACTGCTGCCAACGGAACAGCCCCCAAGCACGCCATCTTGTAGCTGATACAAAGAATCTATCTCGCTTGTGGATGACGCACCGTCAGAACAGATGGCCATCTCACCACCATATATCGATCCTTCAGAAAATTCCCCTCCATGGATACAACCCACGAAGGCCCGCCGCACGGCGGGTTGAGCCCGGGCGGGTCTCGCGCGCTGAGCCGTCTCGATGAGATTGGTGCAGACATCCGGCTCAAGGCCCGACTCGCCGATCCGCCCGATGAAAACATGGATTCCACCGAAGGGGACCCGGTACCCATACTCAATCGAGCCGGCGTCGGGGCCCCAGCCTTCGTCGTCGATGTAGAGCTTGCCGCGACGACTCTTGGTCATCCGGCCCACAGCGTATCCCTTGAGCCCTTTGAAGTTACCCTTCAAGAACTCAAATCCTCCGTGCACTGGCCCCATGGTGGGCGCCAACTATCATGGAATTGTCACGGCAGATGTCCTAGCGAAAGGACTTAGTCATAGGGCCATCGCAACTAGGAAGCTTAAAGGGGTTAATCAGGACAAAGGACACGAGAGGTTTATACTGGTTCGGCCCCTTACGGTGAAGGTAAGGCCTAGTCCAGTTGATGTTGTATTGCTAGGTTTCGATGACCAAGGAGTGAATCCGCTAGCTTGGCTATCGATCTATTGATTCTTGTCCTAAGCCGCCGCCGGGTCGTCCCCTTATATACATGGGTTGACGCCTGGCGGCTTACAGAGTCCGGCCGACTCATAAAACGTGTCCGGCTCGGTGACTTCTTTTATATGCCTTTCTTTACAAGTCTTTCTTTACATATGGCGGTTTACAATATTGGGCCTTAAGCCGCCCCTGGGCTTAGGCCTTCTACAATTCTTAATAAACTATCACCTTGAATATTACTGGGCTTCTCTTAACAATCCGCCATTAGGGTTGACCCGGCCCCTCCTGGGCGGGTCATACCTGAAAGTTATATTCCCAACACTTTTGATGTTCTCAAACTTTTTCAATCTTCACGCAATACATGAGCGTGAGCCATGGACATAGCACTATAGGTGGTATAGAATGGTGGTTGTGGAGAAGACAAAAAGGAGAAGATAGTCTCAGATCAACTTGGCGTATCAACGGGCAATGGAGATGCCCATCCATAGATATCAATGTGAGTGAGTAGGGATTGCCATGCAACGGATGCACTAGAGCTATAAGTGTATGAAAGCTCAAAAAGAAACTAAGTGGGTGTGCATCCAACTCGCTTTCTCACGAAGACCTAGGGCATTTTGAGGAAGCCCACCATTGGAATATACAAGCCAAGTTCTATAATGAAAGATTCCCACTAGTATATGAAAGTGAAAACATAGGAGACTCTCTATCATGAAGATCATGGTGCTACTTTGAAGCAGAAGTGTGGAAAAAGGATAGTAGCATTGTCCCTTCTCTCTTTTTCTCTCATTTTTTGTTTTCTTGGGCCTTCCCTTTTTTTGGCCTTTCTTTTTTTATTTTTTTGTCCGGAGTCTCATCCCGACTTGTGGGGGAATCATAGTCTCCATCATCCTTTCCTCACTTGGGACAATGCTCTAATAATGATGATCATCACACTTTTATTTTTTTATTTTTGAACATAGTACAGACACAAGCGCTCATATAAACGCTCATATACTCACCCCTATGAACGCACACACGCACACCCTACCCCTATGAGCACCTTCGAGAGACTAAACCGGCATATCATCTTGAGATTTTACGAAGTCACCGTAGGCGCCTCGTAGTCGACGGGAACGTCTCCTCCCACTGAAAGCGTATCACCGAAATCCTGAAATAAATCTAGGATAAATGCGAGCACCAGGATTTGAACCCTGATGGGTTGGGGATACCATTGTCCACCTAACCATCTCAACCAGAGGTTGGTTCGCCATCACACTTTTATTTACTTACAACTCAAGAATTAGAACAAGATATGACTCTATATGAATGCCTCCAGCGGTGTACCGGGATGTGCAATGACTCATGAGTGACATGTATGAAAGAATTATGAATGGTGGCTTTTCCACAAATACGATGTCAACTACATGATCATGCAAAGCATATGACAATGCTGGAGCATGTCATAATAAACGGAATGGTGGAAAGTTGCATGGCAATATATCTCGGAATGTCTATGGAAATGCCATAATAGGTAGGTATGGTGGCTGTTTTGAGGAAGGTATATGGTGGGTTTAAGGTACCGGCGAAAGTTGCGCGGTACTAGAGAGGCTAGCAATGGTGGAAGGGTGAGAGTGCGTATAATCCATGGACTCAACATTAGTCATAAAGAACTCACATACTTATTGCAAAAATCTATTAGTTATCGAAACAAAGTACTACACGCATGCTCCTAGGGGGATAGATTGGTAGGAAAAGACCATCGCTCGTCTCCGACCGCCACTCATAAGGAAGACAATCGATAAATAAATCATGCTCCGACTTCATCACATAACAGTTCACCATACGTGCATGCTATGGGAATCACAAACTTTAACAGAAGTATTTCTCAAATTCACAACTACTCACTAGAATGACTCTAATATTACTATCCTCATATCTCAAAACAATCATCAAGTATCAAACTTCTCATAGTATTCAATGCACTTTATATGAAAGTTTTTATTATATCCCTCTTGGATGCCCATCATATTAGGACCAATTTCATAACCAAAGCAAATTACCATGCTGTTTAGAGACTCTCAAAATGATATAAGTGAAGCATGAGAGTTCATCTATTTATTCAAAATAAAACCACCTCGTGCTCTAAAAGGATATAAGTGAAGCACTAGAGCAAATGACAAACTACTCCGAAAGGTATAAGTGAAGATCAATGAGTAGTTGAATAATTATGTAACTATGTGAAGACTCTCTAACATTTAAGAATTTCAGATCTTGGTATTTTATTAAAACAACTAGCAAAACAAAATAAAATGATGCTCCAAGCAAAACACATATAATGTGGTGAATAAAAATATAGCCTCAAGTAAAGTTACCGATGAATGAAGACGAAAGAGGGATGCCTTCCGGGGCATCCCCAAGCTTTGGCTTTTTGGTGACCTTGGAATTACCTTGGGGTGCCTTGGGCATCCCCAAGCTTAGGCTCTTGCCACTCCTTATTCCATAGTCCATCGAATCTTTACCCAAAACTTGAAAACTTCACAACACAAAACTCATCAGAAAACTCGTAAGCTCCGTTAGTATAAGAAAATAAAACCACCACTTAGGTACTGTTGTGAACTCATTCTAAATTCATATTGGTGTAATATCTACTGTATTCCAACTTCTCTATGGTTCATACCCTCTGATATGTTGGGGAACGTAGTAATTTCAAAATTTTCCTACGCACACGCAAGATCATGGTGATGCATAGCAACGAGGGGGGAGAGTGTGATCTACTTACCCTTGTAGACCGAGAGTGGAAGTGTTAGCACAACACGGTTGATGTAGTCGTACGTCTTCACGGCCCGACCGATCAAGCACCGAAACTACGGCACCTCCGAGTTCTAGCACACGTTCAGCTCGATGACGATCCCCGGACTCCGATCCAGCAAAGTGTCGGGGAAGAGTTCCGTCAGCACGACGGCGTGGTGATGATCTTGATGAACTACTGTCGCAGGGCTTCGCCTAAGCACCGCTACAATATTATCGAGGACTATGGTGGAAGGGGCACCGCACACGGCTAAGAATATGATCACGTGGATCAACTTGTGTCTCAAAGGGTGCTCCCTGCCTCCGTATATAAAGGATCAAAGGGGGGGGTGCGGCCGGCCTAGAGGAGGGCGCGCCAGGAGGAGTCCTACTCCCACCGGGAGTAGGATTCCCCCCTTTCCTAGTTGGAATAGGATTCGGGAGGGGGGAAAGAGGAGAGAGAGAAGGAAGGGGGGCGCCGGCCCCCTCTCCTTGTCCTATTCGGACTAGGGGGGGGGGAGGGGCGCGCGGCCCAGCCCTGGACACCTCTCCTCTCTTCCACTAAACCCCACTATGGCCCATATACGTCTCGGGGGGTTCCGGTAACCCCCCCGGTACTCCGGTAAAATCCCGATTTCACCCGTAACGATTCCGATATCCAAATGTAGGCTTCCAATATATCGATCTTTATGTCTCGACCATTTCGAGACTCCTCGTCATGTCCATGATCACATTCGGGACTCCGAACAAACTTCGGTACATCAAAATACATAAACTCATAATGAAACTGTCATCGTAACGTTAAGCGTGCGGACCCTACGGTTCGAGAACAATGTAGACATGACCGAGACACGTCTCCGGTCAATAACCAATAGCGGAACCTGGATGCTCATATTGGTTCCTACATATTCTACGAAGATCTTTATCAGTCAGACCGCATAACAACATATGTTGTTTCCTTTGTCATCGATATGTTACTTGCCCAAGATTCGATCGTCGGTATCTCAATACCTAGTTCAATCTCGTTACCGGCAAGTCTCTTTACTCGTTCCGTAATACATCATTTCGCAACTAACTCATTAGTTGCAATGCTTGCAATGCTTATGTGATGTGCATTACCGAGAGGGCCCAGAGATACCTCTCCGACAATCGGAGTGACAAATGCTAATCTCGAAATACACCAACCCAACATGTACCTTTGGAGACACCTGTAGAGCACCTTTATAATCACCCAGTTACGTTGTGACGTTTGGTAGCACACAAAGTGTTCCTCCGGTAAACGGGAGTTGCATAATCTCATAGTCATAGGAACATGTATAAGTCATGAAGAAAGCAATAGCAACATACTAAACGATCGGGTGCTAAGCTAATGGAATGGGTCATGTCAATCAGATCATTCACCTAATGACGTGATCCCGTTAATCAAATAACAACTCTTTGTCCATGGTTAGGAAACATAATCATCTTTGATTAACAAGCTAGTCAAGTAGAGGCTGTCGGTGTTCTAGGAACGGGGGTCCCCAGACTTGCCTGCCTGCGGCCTGCGGCGTGGCTCAAAGGGGGCCCAGCTCGGCCCATCTTCATCAACACAAGACTCAAGACCCTCGCGAAGGGCCAAGCCTCGCGGGGCGGACGACACGGACCTTCCTCAGGCACGGCCTCGTCAGGCTGGCTCGCGAGGAGGCGGAGAGATCAAGGCGGGGTACCTCGCGAGGTGCCCTTGACGCAAGCCATGACGACTCAGGGCGCCAGGCGGGTGCCAGCCCGCACAGCGTCCTCCTTTCCTCTTTGGTGCAAAGGGGACAAGTGCAGCCGCGGAGTACCGATGCATCAGGCAAAGGTTGCCATTTCGGTGCAACGAGACCAAGACCAGGAGGACTACGAGACGGAGGTCACCGTGGAGCCCAAGACGGCGTCATCACCAGAGCTTTGCGCAGGCGAAGACTGCTTTTGTCAGGATAGTTGATACTTGCTATCCCCCTTCAAATTAGCCCGCCATTGTTGGCTCCCTTCCCGCTCAATATTTGGGAAGAGGACCAGGGCCTCTATAAATAGGACCAGCCGCCCACAAGCAAAGGGGGTCGGAGGTTGAAAGCATAGAGAGAGAGAGAAAGGTGGCTGAACTCCTCCCAGCAGTTCATTGCCCCAGCCAAGAGCAGACCCTCGCGAGGCTGTTCTTCCTTGTATTGTTCATCATCATCAGCCCGAGAGGCAATCCACACACCACACACTGGAGTAGGGTATTACACCACAACGGTGGTCCGGACCAGTATAAACCTTGTGTCTCTTGTGCGGTTCTTTCAGTAGTCTAGATCTTTGCGAGACGGAGATGTAGAAGGCGTAATCTCCGCGCGCACCCTAGTGTGCGAACCTTAAGGGTCTGCCGAAACCCGAAATCCGACATTTGGCGCGCCAGGTAGGGGTGCGCCGAAATTTGTCTTCCACCGCCCCGTTCTCCTCCAACCGTCGCATCCATGTCCGACGCTCGTCGGGTCCGCGCCGAGCGCCGGGCCGCCATTGATTCCCGCGTCGCCCAGACAGCGCCCGTCGGCGGACGTCCTTGTCGTTCCCCGTCGCCCGCCATCAACGCTGCCACCGGCCCGGCGGGGGCGAGCAGCAAGCGCCGTCTCAGCATCCATCCGTGCGGCAAGACGGCCGCACCGCTACTCCGTCGCTCGCACCAGTTGGATCTTCGCCCCGCGCGCTTAGCACGCCCATGGAGGCTCGGGCTGCACTCATTGCGGAAAACGAGCTCCTGCGCTGCCGCCCAGCCGAGGACGTCTACGGGGAATGGCTCGACCGCGTCGCCGAGCACGTCCGTGCCGCAGGGGGCCCTCCTGCGCCGTCCCATCGCGCTACACCAACACCCCCGGTCGTCGCAGCCCTCCTGGGCGGCTCGCAGGCGCCGCCCACAAATCACCACGTCAAGCCGTTCGTCTGCCAGGTCAGCGCCGCTTCCGCGCGGTAGGGGGCTCCCCCGGATCGGACGGCGCCCGAGACCGGCCTGACCTTCAGTTCGGAGGACCACCCCTCCAACTCAGCCTGCTCGGGCGCACTCCCCATGTTGTGCACCCCCACCATCTGCCAGGTGGCCGTCACTAGAACCCTCATTGATGGCGGCGCGGGCCTCAGCGTGCTCTCGGCCGAGGCCTTCAACCTCCTCCGCATACCCCTGGAATGGCTGCAACCCAGCCGGCCCTTCTCAGGCGTCGGGGGCAAGTCGTCCAGTTCCTTGGGGCAGATCCGGCTCCCCGTGACCTTCGGCACCTACGACAACTTCCGCACGGAGCTGGTTGACTTTGACATTGCCCCCATCGGCCTCCCCTACAACGCCATCCTTGGCTACCCAGCGCTGGCCCAATTCATGGTCGCGACGCACCCGGCGTACAACCTCATGAAGATGCCCGGGAGCAGCGGTGTCCTCACTGTGCACGGGGACACCGGGGACGCGCTGCGGGCGCTCAAGCTTGCCTTCAAGACGGCGGCGCCGGCACAGCCGGCCGGCTTGGAGACCCCCGGGCCCAAGGGGGCTACACCCTCCAAGAAGAAGCAGTTGTTCACCCAAGACTAGGCAGAAACCAAGCAGATACCCGTCGATGAGGACGGGTCCACCAACGCCACTTTCACCATAGGCGCCCACCTCAAACCCGAGCAAGAGGAGGCCCTGGTCGGGTTCCTGCATGCAAACAAGAAGGTATTCGCTTGGGAGCCGGACCAGTTGGCAGGGATCCCCAGGAGTGTAATCGAGCATCACCTCAACGTGTGCCCCAACGTGCGCCCTGTGAAGCAGAAGGCCAGGCGGCGGTCCACAGAAAAGCAGGCCTTCATCGTCCAAGAGACCTGCAAATTAGAGGCCGCTGGGGTCATCCGCAAGGTCCGATACCCAGATTGGTTGGCCAACCCTGTCATTGTGCCAAAGAAGGGAAGGAAGGAGCGTATGTGTGTCGACATCACCAACCTCAACGAAGCATGCCCACAAGATCCATTCCCGCTCCCCCGCATCGACCAGATCGTCGATTCCACTGCGGAATGCGACCTGCTATGCTTCCTGGATGCCTTCTCTGGGTATCACCAGATCATGATGGCGGTAGAAGACGTCGAGAAGACGGCCTTCCTGACCCCGTGTGGGGTATACTGCTACACGTGCATGCCATTCGGGCTGCGTAACGCAGGGGCGACCTTTCAGCGGCTGATGCACATCACCTTGGGTCCGCAGCTCAGGAAGAATGTCGAAGCTTACGTCGATGACATTGTGGTAAAGTCTCGGGAGGCCGGGACCTTGATACAGGACTTGGAGGAAACCTTCACGAGCCTCAACGCAGTGAACCTACGGCTCAACCCAGAGAAGTGTGTGTTCGGGGTCCCCTCGGGCAAGCTCTTGGGTTTCCTCGTGTCCCACCGAGGCATCGAGGCTAACCCAGAGAAGGTCAAGGCGGTGGAAGACATGAGCCCGCCAAAGACCCTCAGAGAAATGCAGAAGCTCACGGGGCGCGTGACCGCACTAGGGCGCTTCATCTCCAAGCTGGGAGAACGAGCCCTACCCTTCTTCCAGCTAATGAAGAAGAAGGGGCCCTTCGAGTGGACTGAAGAGGCCGACAAGGCGTTCCAGGATCTCAAGAGATACCTGACCAGCCCACCGGTCATGGTGGCTCCGCGCCCTCAGGAGCCCCTAGTGCTTTACCTTGCCGCCACTCCCTACTCCGCCAGCGCAACCTTGGTGGCAGTCAGAGAGGAGCGCCGAATCAAAACCACGACAGCAGCCTGGGGCAAGGCAGAACAGGGACAAGGAAGGCCTACAGAAACTGCCACCACAGCTGAGGAGGATCAGCCGCCGCAGAGGGGCACACCAGAGGCGGAAGAGGCCCCCCTTCCAGATGGCCAGTCTCAGGAGGTCTCATTGCCTTAAGAGGCTTCACGGTCTCCGAAAGGAGCCACCGGCACTGACGCACTCCACCTCATTGAGCACCCAGTGTACTTCGTCAGCACAGTGCTGCGGGATGCAAGAGCACGGTACCCCATGCCTCAGAGACTCCTCCTCGCGCTACTGGTGGCTTCGCGCAAGCTGTGGCACTACTTTCAGGGTCACCCCATCAAGGTCATCTCGTCATACCCCCTGGAGAGAGTGTTCAGGAGCCCTAATTCAGCTGGAAGGGTCGCTGAGTGGAACATAGAATTGCATGCGTTTCAGCTCGAATTCAGCACGACCAGGGTCATCAAGGGAGCAGCGTTGGCGGATTTTGTGGAAGAGTGGACGGAGGCGCCAGGCCTCAAGGCCAATGAGGATTGGTCCCTATCCCCGGGAAGCGAGGCGCCAGAAGGCTGGGTCATGTACTTCGATGGGGCGTTCTCCAGGCATGGCGCTGGGGCTAGGGCGGTGCTTATATCACCCACACAGGACAAGCTATATTACGCCGTGCAACTATGCTTCCAGCAAGGCGAAAAGGTCTCCAACAACATAGCAGAGTATGAAGGTTTAATAGCGGGCTTGAAGGCCGCGACTGCCCTGGGAGTGAAACGCCTCACCATCAAGGGCGACTCGCAGCTCCTTGTCAATTTCTCCAACAAGGTGTACGAGCCGAAGGATGAGCACATGGAAGCCTACCTTGCGGAAGTCCGCAAGATGGAGAAGCAATTCTGGGGGTTGGAGTTGCAGCATGTGCCCCGTGGCACCAATCAGGAGGCCGACGACATCGCCAAACGTGCGTCCAGACGGTTACCCCAGGAGCCTGGCGTTTTCGAGGAGCGGCTCTTCAAGACCTCAGCTCTGCCGACGTTATCAAACACGACTCAGCCCTGGGAGGAGCTCCCCCAGCCACCTGCCTCAGGAGCTCCGACCTGTGGTCCGGCCTCCGGAGCGCGCCTGCTCCTGACGATGGAGCCTCAGGAGGGATGTTGGATCACGGAGCTCCGGAGCTACTTAGCGCAAGGAACCTTGCCGGAGAAGGAGGAGGAAGCGGAGCGAGTGGCACGCCAGGCCACGACATACTGCATCAAAGACGGAGAGCTCTACCGGAAGCGACCAAACGGCGTATCCCTGTGCTGCATCTCCAGGGAGCAAGGGAAGGAACTACTGGAAGATATACACGACGGGGACTACGGACATCATTCATCATCGCGGAACCTCGTCGGCAAGGCGTTCCGCAGTGGGTTTTATTGCCCCACCGCGCTCAACGACACCGTGGAACTAGTGAAAACTTGTGAAGCCTGCCAGTTCCATGCCAAGCAGATCCACCAGCCAGCAGGAGGCTTGCAGACTATCCCCCTTTCGTGGCCATTCGCAGTCTGGGGGCTGGACATCTTGGGCCCGTTTCCTCGGGCGCCAGGGGGCTACCGCTACCTCTACGTTGCCGTGGACAAATTCACCAAGTGGGCTAAAGTAGAGGCTGTCCGCACCATTCCCGCGGGTTCCGCGATCAAGTTCATCAAGGGCATCGTGAGCCGGTTCGGGGTGCCGAATCGCATCATCACGGACAACGGTTCACAGTTCACCAGTAACCTGTTCAAAACATACTGTGCTAACCTTGGAACACAGATATGCTACGCCTCAGTGCCGCACCCCCGAAGCAACGGCCAGGACGAGCGAGCCAACGCGGAGGTCCTGAGGGGCCTCAAGACCAGGACGTTCAAGAAGAAGCTGGAGGCATGTGGCAGAGGTTGGTACGACGAGCTTTAGTCCGTGCTGTGGTCCATCCGCACCACCGCGACCAAACCGACTAGAGAGACCCCGTTCTTCTTGGTCTACGGAGCGGAAGCGGTCCTCCCTCACGAGGTCAAACGTCGCTCCGCGCGGGTCCTGGCGTTCGACGAGGCGCAGCAGGATGCCATGCGGGGGATGGACCTCGTGCTGGGGGAGGAACGTCGCCGAGAAGCCGCGCTACGAGCGGCGAGGTACCAGCAAGCGCTGCGGCGATATCACTGCCGCAACATCCGTCACAGGACTCTCAAGGTAGGAGACCTCGTGCTCAGGCGGGTTCTCTCCAGGGAGGGGCTGCACAAGCTCTCTCCCATGTGGGAGGGCCAGTTCAAGGTTGTTCATGTTTCCAGGCCCGGCTCCGCGCGCTTGGAGACTCAGGAGGGAGTGCCAGTCCAGAATGCGTGGAACATCCAGCACCTCCGGAGGTTCTACCCTTGAAAAGGCGCAGAGCCTGTCAAGCAAGGCGAGTGCCTGTGAAGCTATTGCGTTTTGGAGAAGGCCCAGAGCCTGTGAAGCAAGGCGAGTGCATGTGAAGCTATCGCGTTTTGGAGAAGGCCCAGAGCCTATGAAGCAAGGCGAGTGCCTGTGAAGCTATCGCGTTTTGGAGAAGGCCCAGAGCCTGTGAAGCAAGGCGAGTGCCTGTGAAGCTATCGCGTTTTGGAGAAGGCCCAGAGCCTGTGAAGCAAGGCGAGTGCCTGTGAAGCTATCGCGTTTTGGAGAAGGCCAGAGCCTGTGAAGCAAGGCGAGTGCCTGTGAAGCTATCGCGTTTTGGAAAAGGCCCGGAGCCTGTGAAGAAGGCGAATGCCTGTGAAGCTCGTTTCCCCTAAGAAGAAAGGCCCGGAGCCTGTGAAGAAGGCCAACGCCTATGAAGCTCGCCGCCCGTGACACTCTCATGTAATAATGAGTGGGGCTGTACACGCCCCGGAGTCTCAGGAGCGCCAGCCTCAGGCCCTGGGGCTCCCTCCCACGCCCAGTGGCAGCACTTAGTGCCGTGCTGGTGAGAAGACGTCGAAGACTAGATTAGGTGCCAGACGCGGCTTTTTCATTTGCTTTCCGCAGTTGGCTTGTTTGTTCGCATTTGAAGTTTTATTGAAGTTGTTGCCATCTTTGTCTTGCGATTCTTCGGCTTTTCACTCTCCTGCCTCGATTTCTTTTACACAAGGCCTCGCGAGGGGAGGGGTAGTTGAGCGCCCTCGTGAGCGTTCCTATCCTAGTCATTCAAAGAGTTCGCGACCTGGGCCCCTTACAGGAGCACCCCTCCAGTCCGTGCCCCACGGGCACCGCGACACAAACAAAGGGCCTGGGTCGGTCGCCCCCCTCACGGCCGGGGTCGGGAACTATCCACGCTCGGGCGCATAGCCGGAAGGAACGATAGCGAAAGCAAAATGATGATTAACAGCAATAACCCAAAAATGCCCCCGCGGGGCTCCGCACTATTGTCTTTGTTACGTAGGAAAAAGGGAAAAGGAAGAACAAATCCGGTGCGGCTCGCCCCACACTGGCCCGCGGGTAAGGCCCGAGCTGCCTCTGGAGCTCAGGCGGACTCCCTCTCGCGCTTCACCAGGGCGCGGCGGCATGCGGACACGTTGCCACCCCCAAGCGGATACGACGGCGTGGAGGCTGATCGCGGCCACCGCTGGAGGATTCGCCGCCTGAAGAAGAACCGGAGAAGCTCGAGGAACCCCGAACGCCGCCAGCCGCGCGGCCGCTGCTCCCTCCATCATCACCGGAGCTGGGTTCCCAGCCGTGGTCGTCACCCTCGGGGCAACACCCTGCGCGGCGACCATCTTCCCCAAACACCCTCACGTAGAGGGTGGCGTCGCCGTCGAACTTGAAGTGTAGGGTGCACCGACGGCTCAGGCCGCGCGCACGGGCAAACGTCTGCCAACCGCGGGCCAGGGACAGGCTCCCGGCCGTGGAGACCTCCAGGGAGACCCATGAGGCCCGGCTACAGCAGCCATTGGCCTGAAGCCAGAGGCCACCCGGGGCGCCGGCCGGGAGCTCGCCAAGGAGGAAGCGAGGAAGCGGGAGCCAGGTGCTAGCTGGCTCCGCCGACCACACGACGAACTCCGGCAGCACTTCAGCAGCACGAACGCGCGGCCGGGGGGGACGCGCGGCCAGAGCGCGCCCCCCGGCTGCAGCAATCCGCCCGTCGCCGTGCGGAAGATCACCTCCACGGCCGCGGGGAGCCACCGTGGTGGCCGCAGGATGCTTGCGAGGGCGCCCTCTGCCGCGCTTGGGTGGGGGAGAGGCAGGCTCAACCCGGCAAGCCTTCCCCTTCTCGGCGGCCGAGAACCTCCTCGACGGGGCCATGAGGAAGAAGGAGAAGCAAGGGGGGATGAACTGGAAGGGGCGCGCGCCGGCCCGTACTTATGGCTGGCGATGGCCAACCAATGGCACCCACGATCGCAGGTAATTATGACCCGATTTGCATGCAGTGACCTGTCCAACCCGCGCGATCACCGAGGCGTCGTGGGGAAGCGGAGACGCCCACGTTCAATCAACTGCCATGCGGCGCCCAAGGCCGCAGACTATTAGGGCCCTCGGTGCTTCGCCCTCGCCCTTTCGCCTCTCGGCACGGCTAAGTCCGGGCGCGCCTTGGGCTTGGTGGCTACTGTCGGCGTTCTGGGAACGGGGGTCCCCAGACTTGCCTGCCTGCGGCCTGCGGCGTGGCTCAAAGGGGGCCCAGCTCGGCCCATCTTCATCAACACAAGACTCAAGACCCTCGCGAGGGGCCAAACCTCGCGGGGCGGACGACATGGACCTTCCTCAGGCACGGCCTCGCCAGGCAGGCTCGTGAGGAGGCAGAGAGATCAAGGCGGGGTACCTCGCGAGGTGCCCGTGACGCAAGCCATGACGACTCAGGGCGCCAGGCGGGTGCCAGCCCGTGCAGCGTCCTCCTTTCCTCTTTGGTGCAAAGGGGACAAGCGCAGCCGCGGAGTACCGAGGCATCAGGCAAAGGTTTCCATTTCGGTGCAACGAGACCAAGACCAGGAGGACTACGAGACGGAGGTCACCGTGGAGCCCAAGACGGCGTGATCACCAGAGCTTTGCGCAGGCGAAGACTGCTTTTGTCAGGATAGTTGATACTTGCTGTCCCCCTTCAAGTTAGCCCGCCATTGTTGGCTCCCTTCCCGCTCAATATTTGGGAAGAGGACCAGGGCCTCTATAAATAGGACCAGCCGCCCACAAGCAAAGGGGGTCGGAGGTTGAAACCATAGAGAGAGAGAGAGGAAGGTGGCTGAACTCCTCCCAGCAGTTCATTGCCCCAGCCAAGAGCAGACCCTCGCGAGGCTGTTCTTCCTTGTATTGTTCATCATCATCAGCCTGAGAGGCAATCCACACACCACACACTAGAGTAGGGTATTACACCACAACGGTGGCCCGAACCAGTATAAACCTTGTGTCTCTTGTGCGGTTCTTTCAGTAGTCTAGATCTTTGCAAGACGGAGAGGTAGAAGGCGTAATCTCCGCACGCACCCCAGTGTTCGAACCTTAAGGGTCTGTCGGAACCCGAAATCCGACAGAGGCATACTAGTGACACTCTGTTTGTCTATGTATTCACACATGTATTATGTTTCCGGTTAATACAATTCTAGCATGAATAATAAACATTTATCATGATATAAGGAAATAAATAATAACTTTATTATTGCCTCTAGGGCATATTTCCTTCAGTCTCCCACTTGCACTAGAGTCAATAATCTAGATTACACAGTAATGATTCTAACACCCATCGAGCCTTGGTGCTGATCATGTTTCGCTCGTGGAAGAGGCTTAGTCAACGGGTCTGCTACATTCAGATCCGTATGTATCTTGCAAATCTCTATGTCTCCCACCTGGACTAGATCCCGGATGGAATTGAAGCGTCTCTTGATGTGCTTGGTTCTCTTGTGAAATATGGATTCCTTTGCCAAGGCAATTGCACCAGTATTGTCACAAAAGATTTTCATTGGACCCGATGCACTAGTTATGACACCTAGATCGGATATGAACTCCTTCATCCAGACTCCTTCATTTGCTGCTTCCGAAGCAGCTATGTATTCCGCTTCACACGTAGATCCCGCCACGACGCTTTGTTTAGAACTGCACCAACTGACAGCTCCACCATTTAATGTAAACACGTATCCGGTTTGCGATTTAGAATCGTCCGGATCAGTGTCAAAGCTTGCATCGACGTAACCATTTACGATTAGCTCTTTGTCACCTCCATAAACGAGAAACATATCCTTAGTCCTTTTCAGGTATTTCAGGATGTTCTTGACCGCTGTCCAGTGATCCACTCCTGGATTACTTTGGTACCTCCCTGCTAGACTTATAGCAAGGCACACATCAGGTCTGGTACACAGCATTGCATACATGATAGAGCCTATGGCTGAAGCATAGGGAACATCTTTCATTTTCTCTCTATCTTCTACAGTGGTCGGGCATTGAGTCTTACTCAACTTCACACCTTGTAACACAGGCAAGAACCCTTTCTTTGCTTCATCCATTTTGAACTTCTTCAAAACTTTGTCAAGGTATGTGCTTTATGAAAGTCCAATTAAGCGTCTTGATCTATCTTTATAGATCTTAATGCCTAATATGTAAGCAGCTTCACCAAGGTCTTTCATTGAAAAACTCTTATTCAAATATCCCTTTATGCTGTCCAGAAATTCTATATCATTTCCAATTAGTAATATGTCATCCACATATAATATCAGAAATGCTACAGAGCTCCCACTCACTTTCTTGTAAATACAGGCTTCTCCAAAAGTCTGTATAAAACCAAATGCTTTGATCACACTATCAAAGCGTTTATTCCAACTCCGAGAGGCTTGCACCAGTCCATAAATGGATCGCTGGAGCTTGCACACTTTGTTAGCTCCCTTTGGATCGACAAAACCTTCTGGTTGCATCATATACAACTCTTCTTCCAGAAATCCATTCAGGAATGCAGTTTTGACATCCATCTGCCAAATTTCATAATCATAAAATGCGGAAATTGCTAACATGATTCGGACAGACTTAAGCATCGCTACGGGTGAGAAGGTCTCATCGTAGTCAATCCCTTGAACTTGCCGAAAACCTTTTGCGACAAGTCGAGCTTTGTAGACAGTAATATTACCGTCAGCGTTAGTCTTCTTCTTGAAGATCCATTTATTCTCAATTGCTTGCCAATCATCGGGCAAGTCAACCAAAGTCCATACTTTGTTCTCATACATGGATCCCATCTCAGATTTCATGGCTTCAAGCCATTTTGCGGAATCTGGGCTCACCATCGCTTCTTCATAGTTCGTAGGTTCATCATGATCTAGTAGCATGACTTCCAGAATAGGATTACCGTACCACTCTGGCGCGGATCTCACTCTGGTTGATCTACGAGGTTCAGTAGTATCTTGTTCTGAAGTTTCATGATCATCATCATTAGCTTCCTCACTAACAGGTGTAGGTGTCACAGAAACAGGTTTTTGTGATATACTACTTTCCAATAAGGGAGTAGGTACAATTACCTCGTCAAGTTCTACTTTCCTCCCACTCACTTCTTTCGAGAGAAACTCCTTCTCCAGAAAATTTCCGAATTTAGCAACAAAAGTCTTGCCTTCGGATCTGTGATAGAAGGTGTATCCAATAGTTTCCTTTGGATATCCTATGAAGACACATTTCTCCGATTTGTGTTCGAGCTTATCAGGTTGAAGCTTTTTCACATAAGCATCGCAGCCCCAAACTTTCAGAAACGACAACTTTGGTTTCTTGCCAAACCGCAGTTCATAAGGCGTCGTCTCAACGGATTTTGATGGTGCCCTATTTAACGTGAATGCGGCCGTCTCTAGAGCGTATCCCCAAAACGATAGTGGTAAATCAGTAAGAGACATCATAGGTCGCACCATATCTAGTAAAGTACGATTATGACGTTCGGACACACCATTACGCTGTGGTGTTCCGGGTGGCGTGAGTTGCGAAACTATTCCACAATTTTTCAAATGTACACCAAACTCATAACTCAAATATTCTCCTCCACGATCAGATCGTAGGAATTTTATTTTCTTCTTACGATGATTTTCAACTTCACTCTGAAATTCTTTGAACTTTTCAAATGTTTCAGACTTGTGTTTCATTAAGTAGATATACCCATATCTGCTTAAGTCATCTGTGAAGGTGAGAAAATAACGATATCCGCCATGAGCCTCAACGTTCATCGGACCACATACATCTGTATGCATGATTTCCAACAAATCTGTTGCTCTGTCCATAGTACCGGAGAACGGTGTTTTTGTCATCTTACCCATAAGGCACGGTTCGCAAGTACCAAGTGATTCATAATCAAGTGGTTCCAAAAGCCCATCAGTATGGAGTTTCTTCATGCGCTTTATACCGATATGACCCAAACGGCAGTGCCACAAATAAGTTGCACTATCATTATCAACTCTGCATCTTTTGGCTTCAACACTATGAATATGTGTGTCACTACTATCGAGGTTCAATTAAAATAGACCACTCTTTAAGGGTGCATGACCATAAAAGATATTACTCATATAAATAGAACAACCATTATTCTCAGATTTAAATGAATAACCATCTCGCATCACACAAGATCCAGATATAATGTTCATGCTTAATGCTGGCACCAAATAACAATTATTTAGGTCTAATATTAATCCCGAAGGTAGATGTAGAGGTAGCGTGCCGACTGCGATCACATCAACTTTGGAACCGTTTCCTACGCGCATCATCACCTCGTCCTTAGCCAATCTTCGCTTAATTCGTAGTCCCTGTTTCGAGTTGCAAATATTAGCAACAGAACCAGTATCAAATACCCAGGTGCTACTGCGAGCATTAGTAAGGTACACATCAATAACATGTATATCACATATACCTTTGTTCACCTTGCCATCCTTCTTATCCGCCAAATACTTGGGGCAGTTCCGCTTCTAGTGACCAGTCTGCTTGCAGTAGAAGCACTCAGTTTCAGGCTTAGGTCCAGGTTTGGGTTTCTTCTCTTGAGTAGCAACTTGCTTGCTGTTCTTTTCGAAGTTCCCCTTCTTCTTCCCTTTGCCCTTTTTCTTGAAACTAGTGGTCTTGTTGACCATCAACACTTGATGCTCCTTCTTGATTTCTACCTCCGCAGCTTTCAGCATTGCGAAGAGCTCGGGAATAGTCTTATTCATCCCTTGCATATTATAGTTCATCACGAAGCTCTTGTAGCTTGGTGGCAGTGATTGGAGAATTCAGTCAATGACGCAATCATCCGGAAGATTAACTCCCAATTGAATCAAGTGATTATTATACCCAGACATTTTGAGTATATGCTCACTGACAGAACTGTTCTCCTCCATCTTGCAGCTATAGAACTTATTGGAGACTTCATATCTCTCAATCCGGGCATTTGCTTGAAATATTAACTTCAACTCCTGGAACATCTCATATGCTCCATGACATTCAAAACGTCGTTGAAGTCCCGATTCTAAGCCGTAAAGCATGGCACACTGAACTATCGAGTAGTCATTAGCTTTGCTCTGCCAGACGTTCATAACATCTGGTATTGCTCCAGCAGCAGGCCTGGCACCCAGCGGTGCTTCCAGGACGTAATTCTTCTGTGCAGCAATGAGGATAATCCTCAAGTTATGGACCCAGTCCGTGTAATTGCTACCATCATCTTTCAACTTTGCTTTCTCAAGGAATGCATTAAAATTAACGGAACAACAGCACGAGCCATCTATCTACAATCAAGCGTAAACAAGCAAGATACTATCAGGTACTAAGTTTCATGATAAATTTAGGTTCAATTAATTTACTTAAAGAACTCCCACTTAGATAGACATCCCTCTAATCCTCTAAGTGATTACGTGATCCAAATCAACTAAACCATGTCCGATCATCACGTGAGATGGAGTAGTTTCATTGGTGAACATCACTAGGTTTATCATATCTACTATATGATTCACGCTCGACCTTTCGGTCTCTGTGTTCCGAGGCCATATCTGTATATGCTTGGCTCGTCAAGTATAACCTGAGTATTCCGCGTGTGCAACCGTTTTGCACCCGTTGTATTTGAACGTAGAGCCTATCACACCCGATCATCACGTGGTGTCTCATCACGAAGAACTTTCGCAACGGTGCATACTCAGGGAGAACACTTCTTGATAATTAGTGAGAGATCATCTTATAATGCTACCGTCAGTCAAAGCAAGATAAGATGCATAAAAGATAAACATCACATGCAATCAATATAAGTGATATGATATGGCCATCATCATCTTGTGCTTGTGATCTCCATCTTTGAAGCACCGTCGTGATCACCATCATCACCGGCGCGACACCTTGATCTCCATCGTAGCATCGTTGTCGACTCGCCAATCTTATGCTTTCACGACTATCGCTACCGCTTAGTGATAAAGTAAAGCATTACAGCGCGATTGCATTGCATACAATAAAGCGACAACCATATGGCTCCTGCCAGTTGCCGATAACTCGGTTACAAAACATGATCATCTCATATAATAAAATTTAGCATCATGTCTTGACCATATCACATCACAACATGCCCTGCAAAAACAAGTTAGACATCCTCTACTTTGTTGTTGCAAGTTTTACGTGGCTGCTACGGGCTTAAGCAAGAACCAATCTTACCTACGCATCAAAACCACAACGATAGTTTGTCAAGTTGGTGCTATTTTAACCTTCGCAAGGACCGGGCGTAGCCACACTCGGTTCAACTAAAGTTGGAGAAACTATCACCCGCAAGCCACCTATGTGCAAAGCACGTCGGGAGAACCGGTCTCGCGTAAGCGTACGCGTAATGTCGGTCCGGGCCGCTTCGTCCAACAATACCGCCGAACCAAAGTATGACATGCTGGTAAGCAGTATGACTTATATTGCCCACAACTCACTTGTGTTCTACTCGTGCATATGACATAAACATATAAAACCTAGGCTCGGATGCCACTGTTGGGGAACGTAGTAATTTCAAAATTTTCCTACGCACACGCAAGATCATGGTGATGCATAGCAACGAGAGGGGAGAGTGTTGTCTTCGTACCCTCGTAGACCAAAGCGGAAGCATTGACGCAACGTACAGGAAGTAGTCGTACGTCTTCCCGGTTCAACCGATCCAAGCACCGTTACTCCGGCACCTCCGAGTTCTTGGCACACGTTCAGCTCGGTGACGCTCCCCGGGCTCCGATCCAGCAAAGCTTCGGGGAAGAGTTCCGTCAGCACAACGGCGTGGTGACGATCTTGATGTTCTACCGTCGCAGGGCTTCGCCTAAGCACCGCTACAATATGTCCGAGGTGTAATATCATGGAGGGGGGCACCGCACACGGCTAAGGAATGATCACGAAGATCAACTTGTGTGTCCTAGGGTGCTCCCCTGCCCCCGTATATAAAGGAGCCAAGGGGAGGGGGCGGCCGGCCAAGGAGGGCGTGCCAAGGGGGAGTCCTACTCCCAATAGGACTCCCTTCTTTCCTAGTTGGATAAGGAGAAGGGGAAAGAGGAGAAAGAGGGAAAGGAAAGGGGGGGGCGTCGCCCCCCTTCCCTTGTCCTATTCGGACTAGGAAGGGGAGGGGCGCGCGGCCACCTCTTGCCTCCTTTCCTCTTCTCCCTTAAGGCCCATGTAGGCCCAATAACCCCCCGGGGGGTTCCGGTAACCCCCCCGGTACTCCGGTAAAATCCCGATTTCACCCGTAACGATTCCGATATCCAAATATAGGCTTCCAATATATCGATCTTTATGTCTCGACCATTTCGAGACTCCTCGTCATGTCCATGATCACATTCGGGACTCCAAACAAACTTCGGTACATCAAAATACATAAACTCATAATGAAACTGTCATCGTAATGTTAAGCGTGCGGACCCTACGGTTCGAGAACAATGTAGACATGACCGAGACACGTCTCCGGTCAATAACCAATAGCGGAACCTGGATGCTCATATTGGTTCCTACATATTCTACGAAGATCTTTATCAGTCAGACCGCATAACAACATATGTTGTTTCCTTTGTCATCGATATGTTACTTGCCCGAGATTCGATCGTCGGTATCTCAATACCTAGTTCAATCTCGTTACCGGCAAGTCTCTTTACTCGTTCCGTAATACATCATTTCGCAACTAACTCATTAGTTGCAATGCTTGCAAGGCTTATGTGATGTGCATTACCGAGAGGGTCCAGAGATACCTCTCCGACAATCGGAGTGACAAATCCTAATCTCAAAATACGCCAACCCAACATGTACCTTTGGAGACACCTGTAGAGCACCTTTATAATCACCCATTTACGTTGTGACGTTTGGTAGCACACAAAGTGTTCCTCCGGAAAACGGGAGTTGCATAGTCTCATAGTCATAGGAACATGTATAAGTCATGAAGAAAGCAATAACAACATACTAAACGATCGGGTGCTAAGCTAATGGAATGGGTCATGTCAATCAGATCATTTACCTAATGATGTGATCCCGTTAATCAAATAACAACTCTTTGTTCATGGTTAGGAAACATAACCATCTTTTATTAACGAGCTAGTCAAGTAGAGGCATACTAGTGACACTCTGTTTGTCTATGTATTCACACATGTATTATGTTTCCAGTTAATACAATTCTAGCATGAATAATAAACATTTATCATGATATAAGGAAATAAATAATAACTTTATTATTGCCTCTAGGGCATATTTCCTTCATAATCAACTAGCATAGGAGGGCAAAACAAGCATAACTTAAAAACTTTAAGCACATAGAGAGGAAACTTGATATTATTGCAATTCCTACGAGCATATATTCCTCCCGCATAATAATTTTTAGTAGAATCATGAATGAATTCAACAATATAACCATCACATAAAGCATTCTTTTCATGATCTACAAGCATAGAAATTTTATTACTCTCCACATAAGCAAAATTCCTCTCATTCAGAATAGTGGGAGTATCATAAGAAACTCGAATACTATAAATTGTTTACACATTAAAAGAGTAATGTTCAGAAAGAGGGTAATCATAATCAAGACAAGTTTTATAAATATAATCATCTCTACTTTTTATAGCATAAGTATCATCACAATAATCATCATAAGTAGCAACTTTGTTCTCATCATAATCAATTGAAACCTCTTCCAAGATAGTGGAATCATTACTAAATAAACTCATGACCTCTCCAAATCCACTTTTATAATTATCACAATAAGATTCAACATCCTCCAAAATAGTGGGATCATTACTTTCTAAAGTTGACACTCTTCCAAACCCACTTTCATCAATATAATCATCATAAGTAGGAGGCATGCTATCATCATAATAAATTTGCATATCAAAACTTGGGAGACTAAAAATATCATCTTCATTAAACATAGCATCCCCAAGCTTGGGGCAGACATTGATTGCAGCAAATATATTCTCAAACATGTCATTCTCATCAAACATAGCATCCCCAAGCTTGGGCCTTTTCATATTATAAGCATAATCACTCTCATCATTAATAGTATGGATAGCACCGATAGTATAGCAATTATCATCATCACAATGAGTAGTAGGAGCAAGATCATTTGGGAGAGATACCTCTCTACCTTTACTTCTCTGTCTTTCCTTTTTCTTCTTCACATCATGTGTGGGTTCAATCCTCTTTTTGGAGCTCCTTATTAATGAGATAGGTTGAATAGAAGGCTCCTCCTCGTTACCTGATTCATCATAAGAAATAATAGGAGAATATTGGGAAGTCTCTTCCCTTTCGTTAGTATTCTCTTCATCTTCTATTTGTTTTCTTTTCTTTATGTAATTGGCAATATAAGTATTTTCAATGCAATTCACCGCACAATACATATAAATTTCTTCTAGATCAAAATTAAGAACTCTATCAAGGGCAAATTCTAGAATAACCTTAGATATATGTTTCATTTCTTCATAACCCAAGAGCAAACTAAGTTCATTATGATGTGCAAGGGAAATCAAGTCATCACAATTTTTGGACACGATACGATCATGAAACAATTTGCATTGGGTACTGAAGTGATCACGTTCATTGGAAAGTTCACAAGTACGGCTAAGAAAGTTTAAATTTTCAGCACAAACATCTAACCTTTCTTGCAACCATTTAGTTTCCAAATACTTATGCCTCTTGCAGAATCTATCTTCCCTGTTTGGTATGTACTTACAAACTCTATGCACTCCACAAAAATCGATATGCTTATAAGAGATATTTTCATCATGACTAGTGCAATCATCATTAGTACTATGGATATTCAAAGAGTTCATACTAATAACATTGTAATCATGCTCATCATTCAAAGATTTAGTGCCAAACATTTTATAGACTTCTTCTTCTAGCACTTGAGCACAATTTTCCTTTCCATCATTCTCACGAAAGATATTAAAAAGATGAAGCGTATGGGGCAAACTCAACTCCATTTTTTGTACTTTCCTTTTATAAACTAAACTAGTGCTAAAACAAGAAACAAAAAGATTCGATTGCAAGATCTAAAGATATACCTTCAAGCACTCACCTCCCCGGCAACGATGCCAGAAAAGAGCTTGATGTCTACTACACAACCTTCTTCTTGTAGACATTGTTGGGCCTTCAAGTGCAGAGGTTTGTAGGACAGTAGAAAATTTCCCTCAAGTGGATGACCTAAGGTTTATCAATCTGTGGCGTAGGATGAAGATGGTCTCTCTCAAACAACCCTGCAACCAAATAACAAAGAGTCTCTTGTGTCCCCAACACACCCAATACAATGGTAAATTGTATAGGTGCACTAGTTCGGCGAAGAGATGGTGATACAAGTGCAATATGGATAGTAGATAATGGTTTTTGTAATCTGAAAAATATAAAAATAGTAAGGTAACTAATGATAAAAGTGAGCACAAACGGTATTGCAATGCTAGGAAACAAGGCCCAGGGTTCATACTTTCACTAGTGCAAGTTCTCTCAACAATAATAACATAATTGGATCATATAACTATCCCTCAACATGCAACAAAGAGTCACTCCAAAGTCACTAATAGCGAAGAACAAACGAAGAGATTATGGTATCATATAACTATCCCTCAACATCAAGCTCTTTTCTGGAGCCGTTGCCGGGGAGGTTAGCACTTGAAGGTATATCTTTAGATCTTGCAATCAAGTCTTTTAGTTTCTTGTTTTATCACTAGTTTAGTTTATAAAAGAAAATTAAAAAATGGAATTAAGTTTGCCTCATACGCTTCATCTTTTTACTATCTTTCGTGAGTATGATGGAAAGGAAAATTGTGCCAAAGTGTTATAATAAGAATGCATTAAATTCTTTGGCACTAAATATCTGAATGATGAGCATGATTGCAATGTTGTTAGTATGAATTCCTTGAATATCCATGATACTAATGATATGCAAAGCCACAAGCTTGGGGAAGCTATGTTTGATGAAGATGATATTTTTGTCCCCCAAGTTTTGATGAGCAAATTTATTATGATGAAAGCATGCCTCCTATTTATGACGATTATATTGATGAAAGTGGATTTGGAGAGGTCATGACTTTATTTTGTGATGAACCCACTATTTCGGAAGAGGTTCCAGTTGATTATGAGAACAAAGTTGCTATCTATGATGATTATTATGATGACTTGTATGCTATAAAGAATAATGATATCCATGAAACTTGTCATCATGATTTTTTTTTCAATTGGATTATGCCTCACATGATAGTTATTTTGTTGATTTTGCTCCCACTACTATTCATGAGAAGAAGTTTGCCTATGTGGAGAGTAATAAAAATTCTATGCTTGTAGATCATGAAAAGAATGCTTTATGTGATAGTTATATTGTTGAATTCATTCATGATGCTACTGAAAATTATTATGAGGGAGGAACATATGCTTGCAGGAATTGCAATAATATCAAGTTTCCTCTCTATGTGCTTAAAATTTTGAAGTTTTGCTTGCTTTACCTTCCTATGCAAGTTGATTCTTGTTCCCACAAGTTGTTTGATCACAAAATCCCTATGCATAGGAAGTGGGTTAGACTTAAATGTGATACTCATATTCTTCATGATGCTCTCTTTATGTTACAATTCCTATCTTTTATGTGAGCATCGTTGAAATCATCATGCCTAGCTAGGGGCGTTAAACGATAGCGCTTGTTGGGAGGCAACCCAATTTTATTTTAGTTCCTTGATTTTTGTTCCTGTTTAGTAATAAATAATTTATATAGCCTCTGTTTAGATGTGGTTTTATGCTTTTAGTTAGTGTTTGTGCCAAGTAGAACCTTTGGGAAGACTTGGGGAAAGTCTTTGCGATCATGCTGTAGAAAACAGAAACTTTAGCATTCACGAGAATTGCTGCCATTTTTTTATTGGAGAGTGATATTTAGTTAATTCTTTTTGAATATGATTAATAGATAAATTCCTCAGGTCCAGAAATTTATTTGAGAATTTTATGAGTTCCAGAAGTATATGTTTGATCCATATTACTACAGACTGTTCTGTTTTTGACAGATTCTGTTTTTGATGTGTTGTTTGCTTATTTTAATGAATCTATGAGTAGTATAGGAGGGTATGAACCATAGATAAGTTGGAATACAGTAGATATTACACCAATATGAATTTATAATGATTTCACAACAGTACCTAAGTGGTGATTTATTTTCTTATACTAACGGAGCTTACGAGTTTTCTGTTAAGTTTTGTGTTGTGAAGTTTTCAAGTTTTGGGTAAAGATTCAATGGACTATGGAATAAGGAGTGGAAAGAGTCTAAGATTGGGGATTCCCAAGGTACCCCAAGGTAATATTCAAGGACAACCAAGAGCCTAAGCTTGGGGATGCCCCGGAAGGCATCCCCTCTTTCGTCTTCGTTCATCGGTAACTTTACTTGGAGCTATATTTTTATTTACCACATGATATGTGTTTTGCTTGGAGCATCATTTTATTTTATTTAGTTTTGCTTGCTGTTTGAATAAAATACCAAGATCTGAAATTCTTAAATGTTAGAGAGTCTTCATATAGTTGCATAATTATTCGACTACTCATTGATCTTCACTTATATCTTTCGGAGTAGTTTGTCATTTGCTCTAGTGCTTCACTTATATATTTTTAGAGCACGGTGGTGGTTTTATTTTATAGAAATAATTGATATCTCATGATTCACTTATATTATTTTGAGAGCCTTTTAGAACAGCATGGTAATTTGCTTTGGTTATGAAACTAGTCCTAATATGATGGGCATCGAAGAGGGATATAATAAAAACTTTCATATAAAGTGCATTGAATACTATGAGAAGTTTGATACTTGATAATTGTTTTGAGATATGAAGATGGTGATATTAGAGTCATGCTAGTTTAGTAGTTGTGAATTTGAGAAATACTTGTGTTGAAGTTTGTGATTCCCGTAGCATGCACGTATGGTGAACCGTTATGTGATGAAGTCGGAGCATGCTTTATTTATTGATTGTGTTCCTTATGAGTGGCGGTCGGGGATGAGCGATGGTCTTTTCCTACCAATCTATCCCCCTAGGAGCATGCGCGTAGTACTTTGTTTCGATAACTAATAGATTTTTGCAATAAGTATGTGAGTTCTTTATGACTAATGTTGAGTCCATGGATTATACGCACTCTCACCCTTCCAGCATTGCTAGCCTCTCTAATACCGCACACCTTTTGCCGGTATCGTACACCCACCATATACCTTCCTCAAAACAGCCACCATACCTACCTATTATGGCATTTCCATAGCCATTCCAAGATATATTGCCATGCAACTTTCCACCGTTCCGTTATCAAGTTGTAATTGTTGAGTTGTAAGAAAAATAAAAGTGTGATGATCATCATTATTAGAGCATTGTCCCAGTGAGGAAAGGATGATGGAGACTATGATTCCCCCACAAGTTGGGATGAGACTCCGGACGAAAAATAAAAGAGGCCAAAGAATCCCAAATAAAAATAAAAAAAGAGGCCATAAAAAAATAAAAGGAAAAGGCCCAAATAAAAGAATGATGAGAGAAAAAGAGAGAAGGGACAATGTTACTATCCTTTTACCACACTTGTGCTTCAAAGTAGCACCATGATCTTCATAGTAGAGAGTCTATCATGTTATCACTTTCATATACTAGTGGGCTTCTTTCATTATAGAACTTGGCTTGTATATTCCAATGATGGGCTTCCTCAAAATGCCCTAGGTCTTCATAAGCAAGCAAGTTGGATGCACACCCACTTAGTTTCTTTTTGAGCTTTCATATACTTATAGCTCTAGTGCATTCGTTGCATGTTAATCCCTACTCACTCACATTGATATCTATTAATGGGCATCTCCATAGCCCATTGATATGCCTAGTTGATGTGAGACTGCTATCTTCTCCCTTTTTGTCTTCTTCACAACCACCACTCTATTCCACCTATTGTGCTATATCCATGGCCCACGCTCATGTATTGCGTGAAGATTGAATTTTTTTTGAGAATTTCAAAAGTATGAAACAATTGCTTGGCTTGTCATCGGGGTTGTGCATGATTTAAATATTTTGTGTGGTGAAGATAGAGCATAGCCATACTATATGATTTTGTAGGGATAATTTTCTTTAGCCATGTTATTTTGGGAAGACATAATTGCTTTGTTAGTATGCTTGAAGTATTATTATTGTTATGTCAATATGAACTCTTGCCTTGAATCTTTCAGATCTGAATATTCATACCACAATTAAGAAGAATTACATTAAAATTATGCCAAGTAGCACTCCGCATAAAAAAAATTTGTTTTTATCATTTACGTACTCGAGGACGAGCAGGAATTAAGCTTGGGGATGCTTGATACGTCTCCAATGTATCTATAATTTTTTATTGCTCCATGCCATATTATCTACTGTTTTGGACATTATTGGGCTTTATTATCCACTTTTATATTATTTTTGGGACTAACCTATTAACCGGAGGCCCAACCCAGAATTGCTGTTTTTTGCCTGTTTTAGGGTTTCGAAGAAAAGGAATATCAAACGGAGTCCAAACGGAATGAAACCTTCGGGAACATGATTTTATCAACGAACAAGACCCGGGAGACTTGTACACTACGTCAAGAAAGAAAAGAGGAGGCCACGAGGTAGGGGGCGCGCCTACCCCCCCCAAACGCGCCCTCCACCCTCGTGGGCGCCCTGTTGCTCCACCGACGTACTCCTTCGTCCTATATATACCTACGTACCCCCAAATGATCAGATACGGAGCCAAAACCCTAATTCCACCGCTGCAACTTTCTGTATCCACGAGATCCCATCTTGGGGCTTGTTCCGGAGCTCCGCCGGAGGGGGCATCGATCACGGAGGGCTTCTACATCAACACCATAGCCCCTCCGATGAAGTGTGAGTAGTTTACCTCAGACCTACGGGTCCATAGTTATTAGCTAGATGGCTTCTTCTCTCTTTTTGGATCTCAATACAATGTTCTCCCCCTCTCTTGTGGAGATCTATTCGATGTAATCTTCTTTTTGCGGTGTGTTTGTTGAGACCGATGGATTGTGAGTTTATGATCAAGTCTATCTATGAATAATATTTGAATCTTCTCCGAATTCTTTTATGTATGATTGGTTATCTTTGCAAGTCTCTTCAAATTATCAGTTTGGTTTGGCCTACTAGATTGATCTTTCTTGCAATGGGAGAAGTGCTTAGCTTTGGGTTCAATCTTGCGGTGTCCTTTCCCAGTGACAGTAGGGGCAGAAAGGCATGTATTGTATTGTTGCCATCGAGGATAACAAGATGGGGTTTTCTTCATATTGCATGAGTCTATCCCTCTACATCATGTCATCTTGCTTAAGGCGTTACTCTGTTTTTAACTTAATACTCTAGATGCATGCTGGATAGCGGTCGATGAGTGGAGTAATAGTAGTAGATGCAGGCAGGAGTCGGTCTACTTGTCTTGGATGTGATGCCTATATACATGATCATACCTAGATATTCTCATAACTATGCTCAATTCTGTCAATTGCTCGACAATAATTTGTTCACCCACCGTAGAATACTTATGCTCTCGAGAGAAGCCACTAGTGAAACCTATGCCCCCGGGTCTATCTTTATCATATTAATCTCCTACTACTTAGGTATTTCCTTTTGATTTTACTTTGCATCTTTATCATAAAAATACCAAAAATATTATCTTATCATATGTATCAGATCTCACTCTCGTAAGTGGCCTTATTGGAACTGAGAACCCCTATTTGCGTTGGTTGTGAGGATTTATTTGTTTTGTGCAGGTACGAGGGACTCGCGCGTACCCTCCTACTGGATTGATATCTTGGTCCTCAAAAACTAAGGGAAATACTTACGCTACTTTGCTGAATCATCCCTTCCTCTTCGGGGAAAACCAACACAGTGCTCAAGAGGTAGCAGGCCTATAGAACTGCATATAAAAATCCTATGGGTATGTCTCCGTATAAAATGGTTTATGGAAAAGCATGTCACTTACCTCTCGAACTAGAACATAAGGCTTATTGGGCCACTAAAGAGCTCAATTATGATTTTAAACTTGTCGGTGAGAAAAGGTTATTTGACATTAGTTCACTTGATGAATGGAGAACCCAAGCCTACGAAAATGCCAAGTTGTTTAAACAAAAAGTCAAAAGATGGCATGACAAAAGAATACAAAAGCGTGAGTTTAATGTAGGTGATTATGTATTATTATACAACTCTTGTTTAAGATTTTTTGCAGGAAAACTTCTCTCTAAATGGGAAGGTCCTTACGTTATCGAGGAGGTCTATTGTTCCGGTGCCATAAAAATCAACAACTTCGAAGGCACAAATCCTAAGGTGGTGAACGGTCAAAGAATTAAACATTATATCTCAGGTAATCCTATAAATGTTGAAACCAATGTTATTGAAACCGTAACCCCGGAGGAATACATAAGGGACACTTTCCGGAACGTTTCAGACTCTGAAAAGGAATAGGTATGTGGTACGGTAAGTAAACCGACTCCAAAACAGTTCTAATGGCAATTTTTCTTCCATTTTGGAATATTTAGAAAAATAGAAAAAATAAGAAGCAGTCCGGGAAGGACACGATGGCTCCATGAGGGTGGAGGGCGCGCCCTACCCCCTGGGCGCACCCCTACCTCGTGGGCACCTCGTGTGCTCTCCGGACTCCGTTTTCTTACACGTTACGTATTTTGGTCGGTAAAAATTCATTATATAATCTCTGTTTTCTTACACGTTACATATAAATATACTATCTGGGACATCTTTTATGATTGTGGGAACTCATTAAAATATGACATGCTAAAGAGTTGACGTTGGACAAGGAAGACAACGTAATGGGTTATGTTTTCTTACATCTGAGATAAATTATATTGTCATGGATCATCCAACATGGTTGAGCTTGCCTTTCCCTCTCATGCTAGCCAAATTCTTTGCACCAAGTAGAGATACTACTTGTGCTTCCAAACACCCTTAAACCAGTTTTGCCATGAGAGTCCACCATATCTACCTATGGATTGAGTAAGATCCTTCAAGTAAGTTGTCATCGGTGCAAGCAATAAAAATTGCTCTCTAAATATGTATGATTGATTGGTGTGGAGGAAATAAGCTTTATATGATCGTGTGATATGGAAGAAATAAAAGTGACAGACTGCATAATAAAGGTCCATATCACAAGTGGCAATATAAAGTGACGTTCTTTCGCATTAAGATTTTGTGCATCCAACCATAAAAGCGCATGACAACCTCTGCTTCCCTCTGCGAAGGGCCTATCTTTTACCTTTATCTCCTACCTTACATAAGAGTCATGGTGATCTTCACCCTTCCTTTTTACATTTTATCTTTTGGCAAGCACAACATGTTGGAAAGATCCTGGTATATATGGCTAATTGGATGTGAGTTTTCATGAACTATTATTGTTGACATTACCCTTGAGGTAAAACGCTGGGAGGCAAAACTATAAGCCCCTATCTTTCTCTATGTCCGATTAAAACTCCGTACCCATAAGTATTGCGTGAGTGTTAGCAATTGTGAAAGACTATATGATAGTTGAGTATGTGGACTTGCTGAAAAGCTCTTATATTGACTCTTTCCTATGTTATGATAAATTGCAATTGCTCCAATGACTGAGATTATAGTTTGTTAGTTTTTCAATGAAGTTTATGATTCATACTTGAAATTGTGATTGAATTGTTACTTTAGCATAAGAGATCATATGACAAGAATTATATAAGTTGCTGTTCTAAGAATGATCATGATGCCCTCATGTCTGTATTTTATTTTTATCGACACCTCTATCTCTAAACTTGTGGACATATTTTTCGATTTCGGCTTTCACTTAAGGACAAACGAGGTCTAAGCTTGGGGGAGTTGATACGTCCATTTTGCACCATGCTTTTATATTGATATTTATTGCATTATGGGATGTTATTACACATTATGTCACAATACTTATGCCTATTCTCTCTTATTTTACAAAGTTCACATAAAGAGGGAGAATGCCCACAGCTGGGATTCTGGGTTGGAAAAGGAGCAAATATTAGAGACCTATTCTGCACAGTTCCAAAAGTCCTGAAACTTCACGGAAGACATTTTCAGAATATATAAAAAATACTAAGCGCAAGAAGTTCACCAGGGGGGCCACACCCTGCCCACGAGGGTGGGGCGCGCCCCCTACCTCGTGGGCCCCCTGGTGGCCCTCTGATGACCATCTTCTGCTATATGGAGTCTTTCGATGAGAAAAAAAAATCATAAGCCATCTTTCCGGACGAGACACCGCCGCCACGCGGTGGAACCTTGGCGGAACCAATCTAGGGCTCTGGCGGAGCTGTTCTGCCAGGGAAACTTCCCTCTGGGATGGGGGAAAAACATCACCATCGTCATCACCAACGCTCCTCTCATCGGGAGAGGGCAATATCCATCAACATCTTCACCAGCACCATCTCCTCTCAAAACCCTAGTTCATCTCTTGTATCCAATTCTTGTCTCCAAGTCTGGGATTGGTACCTGTGGGTTGCTAGTAGTGTTAATTACTCCTTGTAGTTGATGCTAGTTGGTTTACTTGCTGGAAGATCATATGTTCAGATCCTTTATGCATATTAATACCCCTCTGATTATGAACATGAATATGCTTTGTGAGTAGTTACGTTTGTTCCTGAGGACATGGGAGAAGTCTTGCTATTAGTAGTGATGTGAATTTGGTATTCGTTCGATATTTTGATGAGATGTATGTTGTCTCTCCTCTAGTGGTGTTATGTGAACATCGACTACATGACACTTCACCATTATTTGGGCCTAGAGGAAGGCATTGGGAAGTAATAAGTAGATGATGGGTTGCTAGAGTGAGAGAAGCTTAAACCCTAGTTTATGCGTTGCTTCGTAAGGGGCTGATTTGGATCCACATGTTTCATGCTATGGTTAGGTTTACCTTAATAATTTTGTTGTAGTTGCGGATGCTTGCAATAGAGGTTAATCATAAGTGGGATGCTTGTCCAAGTAAGGATAGTACCCAAGCACTGGTCCACCCACATACCAAATTATTAAATTACCGAACGCGAATGTCGGGGGACTAATCCACGAACACCTATGGGGCCGGCGGACCGAGCCCCTTCTGGGGAAGGCGGAGATCGCATGAAGAGCAGATCGAGGCGAAACACACGAGCGGTTTACCCAGGTTCGGGCCGCACGGATGCGTAAAACCCTACTCCTGCTTTGTGGTTTGTATTGAGTTCTTGCTCGGGAGCGCTGAGTGCTACAGTACACACCAGCAGCTAGCGAGACCGAGCGTGAGTGTTCTCTCCTTCCTTCGGAATGTCCGAACTTCCCAACCGGAACCGAACCCCCTCTACGTTGCGCATGGGCCTCCTTTTATATGCTTAAGGGGTCACCGACAGGTGGCAACATAGACAAGGGTAAAAATGGAAAGGTGTTGCGGTAGGTGCAACTACCTGCTACAGTGTATCATACCTAACCCTAACGGTAGGAGACAAGGGCATTAAATGCCCGTCTGTGTCGCCCAAATAGTGCAAAAGGGACCGTCAGGGATGCCACAGCTCGCCACGAAGGCAATCTTGTCAGTGCCGCTTGCCACCGCGCACCCCTGGCTGCACAGCCTCCCGCCACGTACGCCTGGAAGGGTCCCAGAGCGACACGTTGGTGGATGTGCTGGAGCGCGGGCACAGAGTGGTGGCTTGCCGCGGCAAGCGCCTTGCCGCGGTCGTTGTCTTGTCGCGTCCGGGAGCTTGTCGCTCACTTGGCCTTGCCGGGACACGTGGTGCGTCGCGGCAAGTTCCTTGAGATGCCTTGGTTGGCCTTCCCGGCAAGCTCCTCTTGCCGGGGCCTTGTACACCTTGGTTGGCCTTCCCGGCAAGCTCCTCTTGCCGGGGCCTTGTATGCCTTGGTTGGCCTTCCCGGCAAGCTCCTCTTGCTGGGGCCTTGTATGCCTTGGTTTGAATACTTTGTCCTTGAATGGCTTCAAAGGAACCACGGAGGACCTTGGCGGTCACCCGGCAAGCCTTGCCGCGGGATGCTGCGACTGCCCGTGCACAAGTTCGGGATACTAGGGTACCCCTACTCTAGTACACCGACAGGAGCCCCCGGGCCTGGGCCATACACGGTGCCGAGCGCTGTTGGGCCAGGCCCAAAACAGGGCACGGGCACGCGCGGCCTGGGTTACGCCGTATCTTTCTCCGTATCCACCGCGCCCTCCCCGAACGGCACGCGTTGAATGCGGCGTAGTGGGAGAGATCGTGGGTGATTTCTTTATTCGGAAATGCGGAACGTCCGCCCCTTCCCTCTTTATAAGCAGGGGAAACAGGGGTAGTTCGCCCATTCGCTGGTTGCTGTTCCAATCTCAGGAACCTCCGCCGCTCCCCCGTCTTCCCAAAGCCGAAGGAGAGCAGCGCCCCGCCCCCCATCGCCACCAGCACCACCAACGCCGTCGATCTCCTCCACCACTTCCGCCATGGCTCCGAAAGCCGACAAGGGGAAGGCTGTGAAGACGATCGAGGCGCAGCGGCTTGCGGCGCTGCGAAAGGAGCGGGCGATCTTCCCCCCCAAGCTCGCCGTGGGGGAGCCGAGGGAGAGTTTCTACCTCTTCTGGTCGACGGAGACGCGAGCGCATCCGCGCACGAAGGTACTTCCAGCCGCCGCTTGGAAAACGGCTCCGAATGGATACCCGTTCTTCGCCTTGTTCTTCTACTGCGGGCTCTGCCCGCCTTTTTCTGAGTTCTTCTGCGATATCATGAACACCTATGGGTTCCGCCTCCTTGACTTCACCCCCAATGCCGTTCTGACCATGGCAGTTTTCGCACATCTCTGCGAAAACTTTGTCAGAGTCCATCCAAATGTAGCCCTTTTTCGCCATTTCTTTATGCCCCGAGTAGAGAGAGGAGAGCCTTCATCCGGCGGAATCGCCTGGATCTCGAGGGCCGGCAAGGACACTTATCTGGAGGGAGAGTTCCACGGCAAGTGGGAGGAATGGAGAGCCGACTGGTGCTGGATTGTCGAGGAGAACCCGCAGCCGTTTACCGCCCGGCGCCAAGCCCCAGTAGCACGCGGCAGCGATTGGAGTGACGTGGCCCCGGAAGACGCTAGGCTGAAGATTGCCGTCACCAGGATCCAGCGCCTCAGGCATGCCGGGCTCACTATAGGCACTGTTGGCACAGATTTTCTTCGCCGCCACATCGCCCCCCTGCAGGAACGGGGGAGGCCCGCCTGGGAGTTCAAAAATGCGGCGGATATCATGAGGCTGCGTCCGGGCCTCAACTTCAACTTCACTGTTCTGGCGCTTAACGCGATGCTCCAGGAGCTGTTCAAGTATGACCCTGAGCATCCCGAAGTGTTCAGGTTGCCGAGGGGTGTCGTTCCGCTGTGCAACAACTTCGCGCTCGACCGCATCCGTGCAATGATGCCGCAGTGCGACTCGCATGGAATTGTCGCGACTTGGCAAGAGCCTGAAGACAACGTCGTGCAGGAATTCTTTGACGGCTTGGTAGAAGTGCCGATCCGTTCCGACGAGAAGAATGGCCTCACCCGCGACACCACCGAAGCGGAGATGCAATGCATCGCCACCAGGCTGGAAGAGGCAGCGGCAGCCACAGCCGCGGGCGAGTTTGGATTCACCGTGGAGGAGGCAGATGCAGCAGAGGCGGCAAGCCGTACCGAGCGAGAGGGGCTTGTCAGCGAGGGGGAGCTTGCCGGGCATGGCGTCGAGTCGAGCGAGCCCGCCGAAGATTCGAGCGGCTCGTTAGAGATCAACTCCTCTTCCTCCTCATCCTCAGACAGCTCGCCGCAAGCAGAGCCCCCAGCTCCACCAAGAAGGCGTCTCCGCAAGGCCGGGGACGTAGCGGAGCGGCAGACGAGTCAACAGCCGCCGTGCCGCGCGACACGCTCCACCGCGGCAAGTACTGTTGCCGTGGGAGCGCCCCATGCTGCTGCGGCAACTGGAGCGGGGTCTACCCGGACCACCGCTTCTGCTCCTGCCGCTTCCCACGCCGAGGCGGCAGCCGGAGCGGGCTTGTCTCAGACCACCGCCACTGTTCCCGCCAAGCGGCCAAGGGAACCTACTCCTCCGCCTCCTCGCACCGGACGTGAGCCGGACTTCGACTTCTCCGCGTTGAGCTCCGACGAGGAAGAAGAAGAAGAGTAAGATTCTCTTGTCGTGCTTGCAATTCTTCAATCCTTGCTGTTTTGACTTGTATCTCATTTGCCTTACTCTGAACTTATTCGTTTTCAGGACTCTGGCCCACAGAGCAGCGAAGAGAGCCAAGGTTCCGGTGATTGACATCGAGGACGAACCCACCGCGACAGCAGGGGGTGCGCCCGAGACAACCTTGCTGGACCCGGCAACTGTTCTCCAGAGCAGCCCCCAGCGTAAGCACATGGTTTGCTTTCCGCTGTTAGGAGCGCGTGGATACTTTTTGCTGACATCTGGCTGTTGGTTTGTGTAGGAGCGGAGCAGCCCCACCAGGAGCACCCGGAGACCGCTCCCGGCAAGACATCTGCTTCGACTATGCCGCCAAGGGAGAGTTCTCCGGCAAGGGAGAGGTCTCCGGCAAGGGAGAGCTCTCCGGCAAGGGAGAAATCTCCGGCAAGGGAGAGTTCTCCGGCAAGGGACAGCACCCGCGGCCCCGGACGGCGAAGACCACGACTGCAGAACCCGGTGCCGGTAATCCTCTTGCTTCAAAACTTCCCTTGGGTTCTTCTTCTTTTGATCTTCTTTTCTCTTGGACATTTGCTTGACTCTTTTCCCTTTTTTGGTCGTCAGACCCATCTGCTGCGGAGCCGATGGAGACCGAGGTTGCCGCCGATGATGAGGCTGCCAAAGCTGCCGCCGCAGCAGCTGGCGAGGGGTCTGGCGATCGTACTAACGGCCCTGAGGCCGCAGGAGCGCCAGGCGCTACGCCGACCGCCAACCCTTCCGCCGCTGCTGCAGCGCCAGGCTCCGAAGAGCCCCAGCCAAGCGTCTACTTGAAGGCCGGCGATGGCGTCTTCATCAACCTCCCCTGGGCGTCAAGCTCCAGGGTGCCGGTCGAGGGAGAGAGCTTCGACGGAGAGGTGCTCGCCTCCGCTGGGCTGACGCTGGTTGATGCGCCGAGCAGTAGCGGCAGCGAGCCTGAGGAGGAACGGCTGCTACGGAAGCTGTTGTCGCTCTACCGCGCCCGGCAAGCCAAGCTGGAATCCCGCGAGGCACTTGTCATGAAGGCGGGAGTGGACATCGAGAAGCGCGCGGAGGAGCTCGGGGGTTTTCACCAGGAAGCTCTCCAGTCTCTGGCAGAGGAGCGGGAGCGACTCGCCGAAGAGCAGAAGGCCTTCTTCCTCGAGAAGGCCGAAGTTGAAGAGCAGCAGCGGCTTGCCGCTGAGAAGCTGTCTGCGCAGGAGGGCGAGCTGGCGTAGCGGAAGGTCAACCTTGACAGCCACGAGGAGGAGCTTGCCGCGCGCGAGCAAACATTCGGCGGAGCCCTCAAGCAAGCGAAGGATGCTGCTGCAGCTGCCGAGGCCGCCAAGAAGGAGCTGGAGACGAAGGTGGCGCAGCTGGAGGCCTATCTCAAGGCGAGCGGTGAAGAGCTTGCCGCGCTCAAGCGTGAGCTCGCCGAGAAGGGCAAGGAGCTTAGCGCCGCCAAGGACTCCAACGCAGATCTTGAGTTGAAGCTGACTGCTTTGACCAAGACGTTGGACGGCGCCAAGGAGTAGGAGACGGCCTTGAAGGAGGAGGTCAAGGCCGGCAAGGCGCTGCTGGAGAGTGCCGCGGCCGCCCAGAACACTTTTAAAGAGACTATGGAGCACTGGACGGAGGGTCTCGTGAATGTTGCCGCAGACATCGATAGGGAGCTAGCGCAGCTGGGGATGGAGGATCTCGGGTATCCCTCTGACGAGAACCTCGAACCCAGCGCCAAGCTCATCTTGTTCTTCAAAGGCGTGGCGACGGCCCTCCAACGACTCCGGGAGAGGATCCCAAAGCAGCTGGCCGACGAGTCGCGCAAGATCTGTGCGGGAGCTCTTCAAAAGGTGTTGGTGAAGGTGGCCTTCCGCAACCCGGGCCTCAACCTCAGCAACGTCCTCAAGACCCTGCCGCCGGATGCTGATCTGGAGGCGCTCAAGACCCTTGTCGCACCCATTGTGGACAAGGTGAGCGGGATCAAGAGGATTGAGGGCGATCGCGTAGACTAGGTCGCCCGTTTTCTTCTTTTCTTGTCGCTGCTAGTCATGTCATGAGAACAATCTGTTAGAGCCGCGACAAGCTATCTTGTAATATAGCTTTATTACGAGTATTGATTGCAATGTTATCTCCTTTACTTGATGCTTTCCTTTGTATGTTTTTGCCCTACGCTTTTAGGGAACTTGTCGGTGCAGGCACCTTTGCCGCGAGCGCTGAGTGCGGGACGTCAGCAGCCTGCTGGCGGTGCCGCTGCCGATAAGAAACCTTGTCGCAACTAGTCGCAGCTCACTTAAGTTGTTGAGCGGACTCGAAACAAAGTAAAGGCGCAACTAGCTACGAGTTGGTTCCTCCACGCACAGGTTTTCCATACAAAGCATGTTCGTTCAAGGAAGATAACTTAAAAATTTAAAAAATCTGATTGCTCAAACTTTGGCAACTTATCTTTTCTGTTGTTTGCTTCCCGGCAAGGCGAAACCTTCTTGAACGACGCCTGGTCCATACTATTATCTTCTCCTTCCCCCCCGGCAAACTTGTGCGCGAGGGAACCTTCCTTTCCTTGACAAGAAGAGAAAATAAAGATATGGAGCCTTATGGCTCATTGTTGCTTACCGGGGGTAGGTGTTACACAAAGTGTCAGATAACACATGCAAGAGATAGAAAGCATGAAATTGACAAAATGTGCGGAGCACATGAGCTTTATGCACGGGGTCTGCGCCCGGCTTTGTACAAAGGATTACATGCAACAACGGCAAGACTTGTACAAAAGGTGGTTGCCGGACGGGTTCCGGCAACCGCGCCTTACGGGTAAAACTTACGAAGATGTGCAATGTTCCAGGAGTTGCTCACCGGAATGCCATCTTCGGTCTCAAGGCGGACAGCGCCAGGCCTAGTGACTCATTTCACCCGGTAAGGGACTTCCCACTTCAGCGTCAACTTGTTGGAATTCTTGGCGGACTGAACACGCCTAAGAACAAGGTCGCCTTCCTCGAGACTTCTGGCGTTAACTTTGCGGCTATGGTAGCGGCGCAAAGCTTGCTGGTAGCGAGCAGCTCGCACAGCAGCCTGAAGACGGTCTTCCTCAAGGAGCAGCGCGTCATCTTGTCGCAGCTGCTCTTGCTCAAGCTCATCATAAGCGAGCACTCGAGGTGACCCGTATACGAGTTCCGTGGGGATAACTGCCTCTGCTCCATAGACTAGAGCGAAAGGTGTCTGGCCAGTGGCTCGATTTGGCGTCGTCCTGATCGACCAAAGAGCCACCGGCAGCTCCTCAATCCAGGTTCTTCCGCACTTGTGCAGCCTGTCGAAAGTCTTGGTCTTGAGCGCTTGCAGCACTTCAACATTTGCCCTCTCCGCTTGACCGTTGCTTCTCGGGTGAGCAACAGAAGCGAAGCAGACCTTGGCGCCAAGATCTTGGACGTACTGCATGAAGGTGCGGCTCGTGAATTGCGTACCATTGTCGGTGATGATCCTGTTAGGGACCCCGAAGCGGCAAACAATCGACCTGAAGAACTTGACTGCTGACTGTGCTATCACCTTCCTCACTGGTTCCACTTCCGGCCACTTTGTGAACTTGTCGATTGCAACATACAAGTACTCAAAGCCCCCGACTGCTCGGGGAAAGGGGCCGAGGATGTCGAGCCCCCAGACCGAAAATGGCCAGGATAAAGGGATTGTCTGGAGAGCTTGAGCTGGCTGGTGTATCTGCTTGGAATGGAACTGGCACGCTTCACACTTGGTTACTTGTGCAGTTGCATCCTGGAGGGCTGTCGGCCAAAAGAAACCTTGCCGGAATGCCTTGCCGGCAAGTGCTCTTACGCCAATGTGGTGACCACATATGCCTCCATGTATCTCTGCCAACAGCTTTTGTCCATCTTCCCGGTGAATACACTTCAATTTCACGCCGTTGAGTCTTCTTCTGTATAGTGCCTTGTCGACAAACTGGTACATACTTGACTACCGGGCTACTCTTTCTGCTTCTTCTTGCTCTTCGGGAAGTTCTCCTCTCTGAAGGAATCGGACAATGTGCTGTGCCCATGCTGGAGCTTGCGGCTCGACAACAAGGACTAAAGGCACATCTGCTGCTGCGGGAACATCCGCTTCTACGGCGAGAACCTGCGGCTCTGCCGGAGCTTGACGTTCCCCGGCAAGCTTGCCAGAGCAAAACTTGTCGGGAGCCTCTGCTTCAACGGAACAAACCCTAGGGCTTGCCGGAGCAGACCGCTCCTCAGCACTCTTGGTGTTGATCTTGGGGACCTTCTTGACGGCGGCTTCGGGAAGCTCTGCCAGAAAATAGTTGCCAGAAATCAACTTCCTCTTCTTGCTCTGTCCAGTTGATGGCGTTACGAACGGTCGAGTCAGCTTGAGCACAAAGATCCCTGGTTCCACAGGTAACTTAAGTGCGGCGCACTTTGACAGGCCATCAGCAATGTCGTTCTGAGCTCTTGGAACATGCTCCATCTGTAGGCCGTCAAAGTGCTCTTCTAGATTTCTCACTTCGTCGACGTAGGCTTCCATCAACGGACTCTGATAGCTCTTGTTCACTTGGCGGACGACAAGTTGCGAGTCACCCCTGACAATGAGCTTCTTGATCCCAAGGGTTGCCGCGATCCTGAGACCGGCAAGCAAGCCTTCATACTCTGCAGTATTGTTTGTTGCTTGCTCCTTGGGAAAGTGCATCTGGACTACGTACTTGAGGTGCTCTCCGGTGGGTGCGACAAGCAGCACGCCAGCGCCGGCGCCTTGCAGCGAAAAGGCACCATCAAAGTACATCAGCCACTCTTTGCTTGCTTCCTTGACGGGGATGCTCGTTTCTGGAATTTCTTCATCTGGTGTTGGCGTCCACTCTGCTATGAATTCTGCCAATGCTCTGCTTTGGATAGTTGAAGTACTCTCAAATTTGAGGCCAAAGCTTGACAGTTCCAGTGCCCACTCAACAATCCTGCCTGTCACTTCTGGATTCTGCAGTATCCTCTTCAGTGGAAAGCGAGTTACAACTGTGATCTCATGTGCTTGGAAGTAATGGTGCAGCTTTCTCGAGGCCATGAGAAGGCCGAAAAGCAATTTCTGCACACCAGAGTACCTTGACCTAGCCCCCTGCAGAAGGGAACTGACAAAGTAAACTAGGCGCTGCACCATTCTCTTCTGTATCTGCTTGTGCGTCTGCGCAGATCCATCCTTGTCGGGACCAGAGCTTGCCGGGGAAGCCCCCTGCTTGTCGCTGGATGCGCCTGCCGTGGTTGCTGGCTCATCATCTGCCTCCCTCTCTGCAACTAACGCAGCACTAACCACTTGATTGGTTGCCGCTATATACAGCAGCAACTTCTCTTGTGGCTTAGGTGCGACAAGTGTTGGAGTGGAGGACAGGTATCTCTTCAAGTCTTGCAGCGCAGCCTCCGCTTCCGGAGTCCATTTCATTGGACCTGCCTTTTTCCATATTTTGAAAAATGGCAGGGCGCGCTCAGCAGACCTAGAGATAAACCTGCTGAGAGCAGCCACGCAACCGGCAAGTCTTCGTACATCCTTGACGCGCTTGGGTGCTTCAATCTGCTCAATGGCCTTGATCTTGTCGGGATTGGCTTCAATTCCCCGCTGAGACACGAAGAACCCGAGAAGCTTGCCGGAGGGGACTCCAAACACACACTTCTCGGGGTTGAGCTTGAGGCTGATCTTGCGCAGATTTGCAAAAGTCTCGTCTAAATCTTGAATCAGAGTTGCCTTGTCCCTTCTCTTGACCACTATGTCATCCATATAGGCTTCCACATTTCTGTGTATTTGTGGCTTAAGAGCGACATGGACTGCCCTTGCAAATGTTGAACCAGCATTTTTTAAACCGAAAGGCATTCGTATGAAACAGTACGTGCCACATGGAGTGATAAATGCGGTCTTCTCCTCATCTTCTTCTGCCATGAAGATTTGATGGTATCCTGAGTATGCGTCAAGAAATGAAAGCAAGTCACATCCGGCCGTGGAGTCAACAATCTGGTCAATGCGCGGCAAGGGAAATGGGTCTTTGGGACAAGCTTTATTATCATCGGTAAAGTCGATACAAAGCCTCCATTTCCCGTTTGCCTTGCGCACGACTACAGGATTGGCCAACCACGTAGGATGGAGCACTCCTCTGACAAGGCCTGCTGCTTCCAATTTCTTGATCTCTTCTGCGATGAATTCTTGGCGCTCTACTGCTTGCTTCCTGACCTTCTGCTTGACGGGCCACGCATGAGGACAAATGGCAAGATGGTGCTCAATTACTTTCCTGGGAACACCGGGGATGTCAGACGGTTGCCACGCAAAAACGTCGACGTTTGCCCGCAGGAAAGCAATGAGCGCGCTTTCCTATTTAGGGTCGAGAGTGGCACTGATGGTGAAGGTACCACCAGTGCCATCCTCCTTGGCGGACACCTTCTTGGTCTCTGGCGGAGCTGCCATTGTCTTCTTACACTTGCCGGTGGAGCTCGATGGTGCGTCCTCGACGGCAGCGCAGCACTCCGAGGAGGTGCGCTTGCCGGAGTGGGCATCAGAACTCTTGCCGGACTTGGTCTTCTTCTTCCCCCCGGGAGCTTCAGCGGCAAGTGACTTGCGATCTGTCGCGGATGCCGCTTCCCGGTAGATCTTGTAGGCGCAGATAAGAGCATCCTTCTTGTCGCCAGGGACAGAGATGACGCTTATCGGGCCTGGCATCTTCAGCATGTTGTATGCATAGTGAGAGGCTGCCATGAACTTGGCGAGTGCTGGACGGCCGAGTATCCCATTGTAAGACAATGGAAAATCGGCAACGTCAAAAGTGACCCTCTCAGTCCTGAAATTCAACTCGCTGCCAAATGTCACCGGCAACGTGACCTTCCCCTTCGGCTTGCTCCTTCCCGGGTTGATTCCTTGGAATGTGCCGGTCTCTTCAAGCTCGCTGTCAGGGATCTGGAGTTTCTGGAGTACAGCAGAGGAGATCAGGTTCAAGCCGGCCCCACCGTCAACTAGCATCTTAGTGACCTTGAGGTTGTGGATAGTTGGTTAAACCAATATCGGCAAGCACCCGACCGCAGTTGTGCGATCAGGGTGGTCCTCAATATCAAAGATGATAGGCGTGCTGGACCATTTCAGAGGCTTGCGTGACTCGACAGGTGGTTCCGCTGCATTGACTTCCCGCACCCACTGCTTGAGTTGGCGGTGCGAAGTATGCAGAGAAGCACCGCCGTCAACACACAAGACCTCTGTGGCTTTCTGGAACTCCTGCTCACTGGTCTCAACATCATCCATGTCTTCGTCATCGTCGTCATCTTCATCCTTGTCGCGGCCGCGGGGAGGTCTGTCTCCTTGCCGCTGCTTGGCCTTTCCGCGGCGTCCTCCCCGGCTGGCGCGCTTCTTGCCAGATTCTCCAGCACCCCCTTGGGCCCTCTCCTTGTCGCGTCACTCGTATTCAGCCTTTTGCTGCTGGACAAGCTGCTCGACCTTCTTGCAGCTCTGGAGGTCATGGCCCTTGGTGCGGTGGATTTTGCAGTACTTCTTGTCGGTGCCGTCCTACTTGTCGGTGACTGCCACGGCCTGGCAGTTGGTGCATGCGGCAATCTCCTTGCCGGAGCTACCAGCTTTGGCTTTCTTGGCACCACCTTCGTTGCCGGACTGCTCAACGACTAGCACATCTTTGCCTTTTTTCTTCCTGTTGTTCCGCCGCCGGTTTTTCTTCGCCGGGGCAGCATCCTCGCTATCAGATCCTCCTGCTTCTGTATTCTCCCCAGGGAGTTTCCTCCCTTCCTCGGCACGTGCACACTTGTCGGCCAGGGCATATAGCTCACTAACGTCTCTGATCTTGCACATCGCCATCTCCTCCCGCATCCTGCGGTTACGCATGTTCTGATGGAACACACTGATGACCGCGGCAGGGTGGACATCTGGGATGGTGCGCTGTACATGGATGAATCTCTGAATGTATTTGCGCAGGGGCTCTCCTTCCTTCTGGGTGAGCAGGTGAAGGTCACTCTCTTGGCCATGAGGTTTGTGGCCGCCTGTAAAGGCGCCGACAACTGATGGCATAGGTCTGCCCAGGAAGATATGGAGTTGTCCGGCAAATGCATGAGCCAGGATCTGACATTGGGCTTGAGCACCATCGGGAAGTAGTTGGCAAGGATCTTGTCGTCCCGCCCCCCGGCAGCTTGCACCGCGATGGTGTAGATGCTGAGGAACTCCGACGGATGCGACTCGCTGTCGTACTTCTCTGGTACGTCTGGCTTGAAATTCTTCCTGCTAGGCCACTGGACTTGCCGTAGCTCACGAGTAAACGTAGGGCAACCTACCGCGTACGGCAAGTCGCCTGGTTCCCCTAGCGCATGCATGTCGACAGAGGGCCCAGCGCGCTGGTCTGATTGACGCCACGCTTCTCTTCGGCGCTCGATGCGAGTACGAGCGTCTTCTTGCTGTCGTTCGTGAAGAACTTGGCGCTGATCGCGACGAGCTCGCGGATCTGACGACGCGGTGGAGTCGCTGTCGAGGTGGATCCGGCGAGTCGGCGATCTTGGCCTTCGGGGCGGAGAGTGCACAGTGGTTGCACCCCCACCGGTCTTGTCGCCACCGACTCGTGCCTGGCTGACTTGCCGCGGCTGCGACGTGCTCGGCTGCCGTGGAGTGTCGCCGTTGGCAAAGCCGATGAGACTTTGAATGGTGGCCCTCCAGTCGTCGATCTTGTCTGCCGCTGGAGGGTAGTCTAGGAGCAGTTGAGCTCGCGCCAAAGCTTCTGCTGAAGTGACGGGTGGCGGCGGCGAACGGTGAGAGGAGCGGGATATGCTCGGACTTCTAACTATGTTAGAAGGAGCAGTATCTCGTCCAGGCGACCGTGCCCCGCTCGTGCCAGCATGTTGGCGTGCATGCTGGTCTTGAGCACTCCGAGACCCACCAGCTCGATCTTGGTCCAGCAAACGTATGGCACCGTGAGTACCATGACGCTGCCGGTCCCGCGCCTCCTGGGATGGGCGTGGTGCATGTACGGACGCCGAGGTCTTGGAGTGCGCCCGGTCGTTGTGGGAGCCGACTGCGCCGCCGATGGGCAGCGCAGCCTTGTCCTTGGACCTGGCAGCACCGTGAGCTCCCTCGTCGACGCCCGTTCTCCCGCCGGCGTCTACCCCACCAGCCGTTTGCTCCGGCGGTGGTGGGTTCGGCGCGGACGGAGCAGCCGCCTCCGAAGCCTTCTTCTTTGGCGGCATGTCGATGAAGACGATGAAGATTTAGCTTGTGTGAACGTCGGATCAGGTTCACACAACCTCGACGCACCTCCCGTACCTGGCGCGCCAAAAGATGTCGGGGGACTAATCCACGAACACCTATGGGGCCGGCGGACCGAGCCCCTTCTGGGGAAGGCGGAGATCGCACGTAGAGCAGATCGAGGCGAAACACACGAGCGGTTTACCCAGGTTCGGGCCGCACGGATGCGTAAAACCCTACTCCTGCTTTGTGGTTTGTATTGAGTTCTTGCTCGGGAGCGCTGAGTGCTACAGTACACACCAGCAGCTAGCGAGACCGAGCATGAGTGTTCTCTCCTTCCTTCGGAATGTCCGAACTTCCCAACCGGAACCGAACCCCCTCTACGTTGCGCATGGGCCTCCTTTTATATGCTTAAGGGGTCACCGACAGGTGGCAACGTAGACAAGGGTAAAAATGGAAAGGTGTTGTGGTAGGTGCAACTACCTGCTACAGTGTATCATACCTAACTCTGACGGTAGGAGACAAGGCATTAAATGCCCATCTGTGTCGCCCAAATAGTGCAAAAGGGACCGTCAGGGACGCCACAGCTTGCCACGAAGGCAATCTTGTCAGCGCCGCTGGCCACCGCGCACCCCTGGCTGCATAGCCTCCCACCACGTATGCCTGGAAGGGTCCCAGAGCGACACGTTGGTGGATGTGTTGGAGCGCGGGCACAGAGTGGTGGCTTGCCGCGGCAAGCGCCTTGCCGCGGTCGTTGTCTTGTCGCGTCCGGGAGCATGTCGCTCACCGGGCCTTGCCGGGACACGTGGCGCGTCGTGGCAAGTTCCTTGAGATGCCGTGGTTGGCCCTCCCGGCAAGCTCCTCTTGCTGGGGCCTTGTACGCCTTGGTTGGCCTTCCCGGCAAGCTCCTCTTGCCGGGGCCTTGTATGCCTTGGTTGGCCTTCCCGGCAAGCTCCTCTTGCCGGGGCCTTGTATGCCTTGGTTTGAATACTTTGTCCTTGAATGGCTTCAAAGGAACCACGGAGGACCTTGGCGGTCACCCGGCAAGCCTTGCTGCGGGATGCTGCGACTGCCCGTGCACAAGTTCGGGATACTAGGGTACCCCTACTCTAGTACACCGACAGCGAATCATATGAACATGCTGAAATCTAGCTTGATGATATTCCCATGTGTCCTCGGGAGCGCTTTACATCATATAAGAGTTTGTCCAGGCTTGTCCTTTGCTACAAAAAGGATTGGGCCACCTTGCTGCACTTTATTTACTTTTGTTACTTGTTACTCGTTACAAATTATCTTATCACAAAACTATCTGTTACCTATAATTTCAGTGCTTGGAGAGAATACCTTGCTGAAAACCGCTTATCATTTCCTTCTGCTCCTCGTTGGGTTCGACACTCTTACTTATCGAAAGGACTATGATAGATCCCCTACACTTGTGGCTCATCAAGACTCTTTTCTGGCGCCGTTGCCGGGGAGTGAAGCTCCTTTGGTAGGTGGAATTTGGTAAGGAAAAATTTATATAGTGTGCTGAAATTTACTATCACTTGTTACTATGGAAAGTAATCCTTCGAGGGGCTTGTTCAGGGTATCTTCACCCCGACCAGTAGAGCAAAGAGTTGCTCCTCAACCTACGAAACCTACTGAAAATGAAAATGTCTGCTCTGAAATTCCTTCGGGTATGATAGAAAAACTGCTAGCTAATCCTTTTGCAGGAGACAGAACAATTCATCTCGATGAGCACCTAATATGTGTGGATGAAGTTTGTGGATTATTTAAGCTTGTAGGTGTACCCGGAGATGTTATTAAGAATAAGGTCTTTCCTTTATCTTTGAAGGAAGATGCATTGACATGGTATAGGCTATGTGATGATACGGGGTCATGGAACTACAAACGATTGAAATTGGAATTTCATCAGAAGTTTTATCCTATGCATCTTGTTCATCGTGATCGCAATTATATATATAATTTCTGGCCTTGCGAAGGAGAAAGTATCACTCAAGCTTGGGGGAGGCTTAAATCAATGTTATATTCATGCCCCAATCATGAGCTCTTGCTACGTCTTGAGCTTGCGTTGGTTTTCCCCGAAGAGGAAGGGATGATGCAACAGAGTAGCGTAAGTATTTCCCTTAGTTTTTGAGAACCACGGTATCAATCCATTAGGAGGCTGTGATAGCCTGGCTTATTAGGGATGATAGACTACTCATATCAATAAGGAATTCCTTCTTTTCCGGGAGCCCATTCGGATAGAACTGCAAAGTTAAGCGTGCTCAGCTTGGAGTAGTGTCAGGATGGGTGACCGACCGGGAAGTTGCTCCCGGGTGCGCATGAGTGAGGACAAAGTGCACAGAAAAGACTAGTATTGATCTATGGGGCCAGTCTAGATCCCGCCAGGAGTGACGACCACCGGCGGGTATGTCCGGGGCGTTACAAGTTGGTATCAGAGCCGACCCTCGCGGTTACACAGATGGTTGCGGACAGGTGCGTGGTCATGTTGTTCATGACGTTTGTGACCCCTCGTGGCACCCGGCATGTCACATGTACCGGACTAGAAGCACAGACGTTTGTGCCAAGAGGGAACGTTCCTGTGGCCCGACGAGGACGTCGGTTCCTCTGAGTGGGGGTGTATGTGATAGCCTGGCTTATTAGGGATGATAGACTACTCATATCAATAAGGAATTCCTTCATTTCCGGGAGCCCATTTGGATAGAACTCCAAAGTTAAGCATGCTCAGCTTGGAGTAGTGTCAGGATGGGTGACCGACCGGGAAGTTGCTCCCGGGTGTGCACGAGTGAGGACAAAGTGCGCAGAAAAGACTAGTATTGATCTATGGGGCCAGTCTAGATCCTGTCAGGAGTGACGACCATCGGCGGGTATGTCCGGGGCGTTACAGAGGCCACGCTCAAGTCCCTCGTACCTGCACAAAACGATAGCTACTCGCAACCAATGCGATTAGGGGTTGGCAATCCCTTCACGATCACTTACGAGAGTGAGATCTGATAGATATAATATTTTTGGTATTTTTGGTATAAAGATGCAAAGTAAAAAGTAAAAGCAAAATAAAAAGCAAAGCAATATTAAAGTGATGAAGATTGATATGATGAGAATAGACCCGGGGGCCATAGGTTTCACTAGTGGCTTCTCTCAAGAGCATAAGTATTCTACGGTGGGTGAACAAATTACTGTTGAGCAATTGACAGAATTGAGCATAGTTATGAGAATATCTAGGCATGATCATGTATATAGGCATCACGTCCGTGACAAGTAGATCGAAACAATTCTGCATCTACTACTATTACTCCACACATCGACCGCTATCCAGCATGAATCTAGAGTATTAAGTTCATAAGAATAGAGTAATGCATTAGGCAAGATGACATGATGTAGAGGGATAAACTCAAGCAATATGATATAAAACCCATCTTGTTATCCTCGATGGCAATGATACAATACGTGCCTTGCTGCCCCTTCTGTCACTGGGTAAGGACACCGCAAGATCGAACCCAAAGCTAAGCACTTCTCCCATGGCAAGAACTACCAATTTAGTTGGCCAAACCAAACGGATAATTTGAAGAGACTTGCAAAGATAACCAATCATACATAAAAGAATTCAGAGAAGATTCAAATATTATTCATAGATAGACTTGATCATAAACCCACAATTCATCGGTCTCAACAAACACACCGCAAAAGGAAGATTACATCGAATAGATCTCCACAAGAGAGGGGGAGAACTTTGTATTGAGATTCAAAGAGAGAGAAGAAGCCATCTAGCTACTAACTATGGACCCGAAGGTCTGAGGTAAACTACTCACACTTCATCGGAGGGGCTAGGATGATGTAGAAGCCCTCCGTGATGACGGCCCTCTTCCGGCGGAGCTCCGGAACAGGCCCCAAGATGGGATCTCGTGGATACAGAAAGTTGCGGCGGTGGAATT
>NC_053028.1:599415568-599432540 GCF_003073215.2 Triticum urartu
TAGGGTTCCACCATGGAAGAGTCCATGTGGTGGAAGGCACCCCTAGGTGCCTTGGGGGGGAGGGAATCCTCCCCTTGGCCGCCGCCCCCCCTAGTAGATTTCATATACTAGGGCCGGCGCCCCCCCCCCATGGCACCCCTATATATAGTGGGGGGAGAGGAGGGATTTCACACCAGCCCCTGGCGCCTCCCTCTCTCCCGTTACGTCTCCTTTTCATAGTATAGGCGAAGCCCTGCTACTGTGACGCCCTGCATCCACCACCACGCCGTCGTGCTGCTGGATCTTCATCAACCTCTCCTCCTTCCCTTGCTGGATCAAGAAGGAGGAGACGTCTCCCGTCCCGTACGTGTGTTGAACGCGGAGGTGCCGTCCGTTCGGCGCTGGTCATCGGTGATTTGGATCACGTCGAGTACGACTACATCATCACCATTCTTTTGAACGCTTCCGTGCGCCATCTACAAAGGTATGTAGATGCATCCGATGACTCGTTGCTAGATGAACTCCTAGATGATCTTGGTGAAACGAGTAGGAAAATTTTGTTTTCTGCAACGTTCCCCAACAGTGGCATCATGAGCTAGGTCTATGCGTAGTTCTTCTTGCGCGAGTAGAACACAATTAGTTGTGGGCGTAGATTTGTCAACTTTCTTGCCGTTACTAGTCTTTTCTTGCTTCAGCGGTATTGTGGGATGAAGCGGCCCGGACCAACCTTACACGTACGCTTACGTGAGACCGGTTCCACCGACTAACATGCACTAGTTGCATAAGGTGGCTGGCGGGTGTCTGTCTCTCCCACTTTAGTTGGAGCGGATTCGATGAACAGGGTCCTTATGAAGGGTAAATAGAAGTTGACAAATCACGTTGTGGCTTTAACGTAGGTAAGAAGACGTTCTTGCTAGAACCCTAATTCAGCCACGTAAAACTTGCAACAACAATTAGAGGACGTCTAACTTGTTTTTGCAGCAAGTGGTTTGTGATATGATATGGCCAAAGTTGTGATGAATGGTGAATGATCTATATGTGATGTATGAGATGTTCATGCTATTGTAATAGGAATCACGACTTGCATGTCGATGAGTATGACAACCGGCAGGAGCCATAGGAGTTGTCTTTATTCTTTTATATGACCTGCGTGTCATCGAGAAACGCCATGTAAATTACTTTACTTTGTTGCTAAACGCGTTAGCCATAGTAGTAGAAGTAATAGTTGGCGAGCAACTTCATGGAGACACGATGATGGAGATCATGATGATGGAGATCATGGTGTCAAGCCGGTGACAAGATGATCATGGAGCCCCAAGATGGAGATCAAAGGAGCTATGTGATGTTGGCCATATCATGTCACGTTCATTATTTGATTGCATGTGATGTTTATCATGTTTTGCATCTTGTTTACTTAGAACGACGGTAGTAAATAAGATGATCCCTCATAACAATATCAAGAAGTGTTCTCCCCTAACTGTGCACCGTTGCTACAGTTCGTCGTTTCTAAGCACGCCGTGATGATCGGGTGTGATGGATCCTTACGTTCACATACAACGGGTGTAAGACAGTTTTACACATGCAAAACACTTAGGGTTAACTTGACGAGCCTAGCATGTGTATAGACATGGCCTCGGAACACAGAAGACCGAAAGGTCGAGCATGAGTCGTATAGAAGATACGATCAACATGAAGATGTTCGCCGACGTTGACTAGTCCGTCTCACGTGATGATCGGACACGGCCTAGTTAACTCGGATCATGTAATACTTAGATGACTAGAGGGATGTCTAATCTAAGTGGGAGTTCATTAATAATTTGATTAGATGAACTTGATTATCATGAACTTAGTCTAAAATCTTTGCAATATGTCTTGTAGATCAAATGGCCAACGTAGTCCTCAACTTCAACGCGTTCCTAGAGAAAACCAAGCTGAAAGACAATGGCAGCAATTATACGGACTGGGTCCGGAACCTGAGGATCATCCTCATAGCTGCCAAGAAAGATTATGTCCTACAAGCACCGCTAGGTGATCCACCCGTCCCACAGAACCAAGACGTTATGAACGCTTGGCAGACACGTGCTGATGACTACTCCCTCGTTCAGTGCGGCATGCTTTACAGCTTAGAACCGGGGCTCCAAAAACGTTTTGAGAGACATGGAGCATACGAGATGTTCGAAGAGCTGAAAATGGTTTTTCAAGCTCATGCCCGGATCGAGAGATATGAAGTCTCCGATAAGTTCTTCAGCTGCAAGATGGAGGAAAATAGTTCTGTCAGTGAGCACATACTCACTATGTCTGGGTTACATAACCGCTTGTCTCAGCTGGGAGTTAATCTCCCGGACGATGCGGTCATTGACAGAATCCTCCAGTCGCTTCCACCAAGCTACAAGAGCTTTGTGATGAACTTCAACATGCAGGGGATGCAAAAGACCATTCCTGAGTTGTTTGCAATGCTGAAATCAGCAGAGGTAGAAGTCAGGAAGGAACATCAAGTGTTGATGGTCAATAAAACCACTAAGTTCAAGAAAGGCAAGGGTAAAAAGAACTTCAAGAAGGACGGTAAGGAGGTTGCCGCGCCCGGCAAGCAAGCTGCCGGGAAGAAGCCAAAGAATGGACCCAAGCCTGAGACGGAGTGCTTTTATTGCAAAGGGAAGGGTCACTGGAAACGGAACTGTCCCAAATACTTAGCGGACAAGAAGGCCGGCAACACCAAAGGTATATTTGATATACATGTAATTGATGTGTACCTTACCAGTACTCGTAGTGACTCCTGGGTATTTGATATCGGTGCCGTTGCTCATATTTGTAACTCACAGCAGGAGCTGCGGAATAAACGGAGACTGGCGAAGGACGAGGTGACGATGCGCGTCGGGAATGGTTCCAAGGTCGATGTGATCGCCGTCGGCACGCTGCCTCTACATTTACCTACGGGATTAGTTTTAAACCTCAATAATTGTTATTTAGTGCCAGCTTTGAGCATGAACATTGTATCGGGATCTCGTTTAATTCGAGATGGCTACTCATTTAAATCTGAGAATAATGGTTGTTCCATTTATATGAGAGATATGTTTTATGGTCATGCTCCGATGGTGAATGATTTATTCTTTATGAATCTCGAGCGTAATGCTACACATATTCATAGTGTAAGTACCAAAAGGAGTAAAGTTGATAATGATAGTACCACATACTTGTGGCACTGCCGCCTTGGTCACATAGGTGTCAAACGCATGAAGAAGCTCCATGCAGATGGACTTTTAGAGTCTCTTGATTATGAATCATTTGACACATGCGAACCATGCCTCATGGGTAAGATGACCAAGACTCCGTTCTCAGGAACAATGGAGCGAGCAACCGACTTATTGGAAATCATACATACTGATGTGTGCGGTCCAATGAGTGTTGAGGCTCGCGGTGGCTATCGTTATGTTCTCACGATCACTGATGATTTAAGTAGATATGGGTATATCTACTTAATGAAACACAAGTCTGAAACCTTTGAAAAGTTCAAGGAATTTCAGAGTGAGGTTGAGAATCAACGTGACGGGAAAATCAAGTTTCTACGATCAGATCGTGGAGGAGAATACTTGAGTCACGTGTTTGGCACACACTTAAGAAAATGTGGAATAGTTTCACAACTCACACCGCCTGGAACACCTCAGCGTAACGGTGTGTCCGAACGTCGTAATCGCACTCTATTGGATATGGTGCGGTCTATGATGTCTCTTACTGATTTACCGCTATCTTTTTGGGGCTATGCTTTAGAGACTGCCGCATTCACTTTAAATAGGGCTCCGTCGAAATCCGTTGAGACGACACCGTTTGAATTGTGGTTTGGTAAGAAACCTAAGTTGTCGTTTCTGAAAGTTTGGGGATGCGATGCTTATGTCAAGAAACTTCAACCTGAAAAGCTCGAACCCAAATCGGAAAAATGCGTCTTCATAGGATACCCAAAAGAAACTGTTGGGTACACCTTCTACCTCAGATCCGAAGGCAAGATCTTTGTTGCCAAGAATGGGTCCTTTCTAGAGAAAGAGTTTCTCTCGAAAGAAGTAAGTGGGAGGAAAGTAGAGCTTGATGAAGTATTACCTCTTGAACCGGAAAATGGCGCAACTCAAGAAAATGTTCCTGAGGTGCCTGCACCGACTAGAGAGGAAGTTAATGATAATGATCAAGATACTTCTGATCAAGCTCCTACTGAAATTCGAAGGTCCACAAGGACACGTTCCGCACCAGAGTGGTACGGCAACCCTGTCTTGGAAATCATGTTGTTAGACAACGGTGAACCTTCGAACTATGAAGAAGCGATGGCGGGCCCGGATTCCGACAAATGGCTAGAAGCCATGAAATCCGAGATAGGATCCATGTATGAAAACGAAGTATGGACTTTGACTGACTTGCCCGTTGAACGGCGAGCCATAGAAAATAAATGGATCTTTAAGAAGAAGACAGACGCGGATGGTAATGTGACCATCTATAAAGCTCGGCTTGTCGCTAAGGGTTATCGACAAGTTCAAGGGGTTGACTACGATGAGACTTTCTCACTGGTAGCAAAGCTAAAGTCCGTTCGAATCATGTTAGCAATTGCCGCATTTTATGATTATGAAATTTGGCAAATGGACGTCAAAACGGCATTCCTTAATGGTTTCCTTAAGGAAGAATTGTATATGATGCAGCCGGAAGGTTTTGTCGATCCTAAGAATGCTGACAAGGTGTGCAAGCTCCAACGCTCGATTTATGGGCTGGTGCAAGCATCTCGGAGTTGGAACATTCGCTTTGATGAGATGATCAAAGCGTTTGGGTTTACGCAGACTAATGGAGAAGCCTGCGTTTACAAGAAAGTGAGTGGGAGCTCTGTAGCATTTCTCATATTATATGTAGATGACATACTTTTGATGGGAAATGATATAGAACTCTTGGACAGCATCAAGGCCTACTTGAATAAGAGTTTTTCAATGAAGGACCTTGGAGAAGCTGCTTATATATTAGGCATCAAAATCTATAGAGATAGATCAAGACGCCTCATAGGTCTTTCACAAAGCACATACCTTGATAAGATATTGAAGAAGTTCAATATGGATCATTCTAAGAAGGGGTTCTTGCCTGTGTTACAAGGTGTGAAATTGAGCTCAGCTCAATGTCCGACCACGGCAGAAGAAATAGAAGAGATGAGTGTCATCCCCTATGCCTCAGCCATAGGTTTTATTATGTATGCCATGCTGTGTACCAGACCTGATGTAAACCTTGCCGTAAGTTTGGTAGGAAGGTACCAAAGTAATCCCGGCAAGGAACACTGGACAGCGGTCAAGAATATCCTGAAGTACCTGAAAAGGACTAAGGAAATGTTTCTCGTTTATGGAGGTGACGAAGAGCTCGTCGTAAAGGGTTACGTCGACGCTAGCTTCGACACAGATCTGGATGACTCTAAGTCACAAACCGGATACGTGTATATTTTGAATGGTGGGGCAGTAAGCTGGTGCAGTTGCAAGCAAAGCGTCGTGGCGGGATCTACATGTGAAGCGGAGTACATGGCAGCCTCGGAGGCAGCACATGAAGCAATATGGGTGAAGGAGTTCATCACCGACCTAGGAGTCATACCCAATGCGTCGGGACCGATCAAGCTCTTCTGTGACAACACTGGAGCTATTGCTCTTGCCAAGGAGCCCAGGTTTCACAAGAAGACAAGGCACATCAAGCGTCGCTTCAACTCCATTCGTGAAAATGTTCAAGATGGAGACATAGAGATTTGTAAAGTACATACGGACCTGAATATAGCAGATCCGTTGACTAAACCTCTCCCTAGAGCAAAACATGATCAACACCAGAATTCCATGGGTGTTCGATTCGTCACAATGTAACTAGATTATTGACTCTAGTGCAAGTGGGAGACTGTTGGAAATATGCCCTAGAGGCAATAATAAAAGCATTATTATTATATTTCCTTGTTCATGATAATTGTCTTTATTCATGCTATAATTGTGTTATCCGGAAATCGTAATACATGTGTGAATAACAGACACCAACATGTCCCTAGTAAGCCTCTAGTTGACTAGCTCGTTGATCAACAGATAGTCATGGTTTCCTGACTATGGACATTGGATGTCATTGATAACGAGATCACATCATTAGGAGAATGATGTGATGGACAAGACCCAATCCTAAACATAGCACAAGATCGTATAGTTCGTTTGCTAGAGTTTTCCAATGTCAAAGTATCTTTTCCTTAGACCATGAGATCGTGTAACTCCCGGATACCGTAGGAGTGCTTTGGGTATGCCAAACGTCACAACGTAACTGGGTGACTATAAAGGTAGACTACGGGTATCTCCGAAAGTGTCTGTTGGGTTGACATGGATCAAGACTGGGATTTGTCACTCCGTATGACGGAGAGGTATCACTGGGCCCACTCGGTAATGCATCATCATAATGAGCTCAAAGTGACCAAGTGTCTGGTCACGGGATCATGCATTACGGTACGAGTAAAGTGACTTGCCGGTAACGAGATTGAACGAGGTATTGGGATACCGACGATCGAATCTCGGGCAAGTAACATATCGATTGACAAAGGGAATTGCATACGGGGTTGATTGAATCCTCGACATCGTGGTTCATCCGATGAAATCATCGTGGAGCATGTGGGAGCCAACATGGGTATCCAGATCCCGCTGTTGGTTATTGACCGGAGAGTCGTCTCGGTCATGTCTGCTTGTCTCCCGAACCCGTAGGGTCTACACACTTAAGGTTCGGTGACGCTAGGGTTGTGAAGATATGTATATGCAGAAACCCGAATGTTGTTCGGAGTCCCGGATGAGATCCCGGACGTCACGAGGAGTTCCGGAATGGTCCGGAGGTAAAGAATTATATATAGGAAGTGCTGTTTCGGGCATCGGGACAAGTTTCGGGGTTATCAGTATTGTACCGGGACCACCGGAAGGGTCCCGGGGGTCCACCGGGTGGGGCCACCTATCCCGGAGGGCCCCATGGGCTGAAATAGGATGGAACCCAGCCCATAGTGGGCTGGGGCGCCAGCCCCTATAGGCCCATGCGCCTAGGGTTCCACCATGGAAGAGTCCATGTGGTGGAAACCCTAGGTGCCTTGGGGGGAGGGAATCCTCCCCTTGGCCGCCGCCCCCCCTAGTAGATCTCATCTACTAGGGCCGGCCCCCCCATGGCACCCCTATATATAGTGGGGGGAGAGGAGGGATTTCACACCAGCCCCTGGCGCCTCCATCTCCCCCGTTACGTCTCTCCCTCGTAGTCTTGGCGAAGCCCTGCTTCTGTGACGCCCTGCATCCACCACCACGCACCGTCGTGCTGCTGGATCTTCATCAACCTCTCTCCCCCTTGCTGGATCAAGAAGGAGGAGACGTCTCCCGTCCCGTACGTGTGTTGAACGCGGAGGTGCCGTCCATTCGGCGCTGGTCATCGGTGATTTGGATCACGTCGAGTACGACTACATCATCACCGTTCTTTTGAACGCTTCCGTGCGCCATCTACAAAGGTATGTAGATGCATTAGATGACTCGTTGCTAGATGAACTCCTAGATGATCTTGGTGAAACGAGTAGGAAAATTTTTGTTTTCTGCAACGTTCCCCAACACGAATATAGCCTTCCAGTATATCGATCTTTACCTCTTGACCATTTCGAGACTCCTCGTCATGTCCGTGATCTCATCCGGGACTCCGAACAATCTTCGGTCATCAAATCACATAACTCATAATACAAATCGTCATCGAACGTTAAGCGTGCGGACCCTACGAGTTCGAGAACTATGTAGACATGACCGAGACATATCTCCGGTCAATAACCAATAGCGGAACCTGGATGCTCATATTGGCTCCTACATATTCTACGAAGATCTTTATCGGTCAAACCGCACAACAACATACGTTGTTCCCTTTGTCATCAGTATGTTACTTGCCCGAGATTCGATCGTGGTATCATCATACCTAGTTCAATCTCGTTACCGGCAAGTCTCTTTACTCGTTCCGTAATACATCATCCCACAACTAACTCATTAGTCACATTGCTTGCAAGGCTTATAGTGATGTGCATTATCGAGAGGGCCCAGAGATACCTCTCCGATACTCGGAGTGACAAATCCTAATCTCGATCTATGCCAACTCAACAAACACCATCGGAGACACCTGTAGAGCATCTTTATAATCACTCAGTTACGTTGTGACGTTTGATAGCACATAAGGTGTTCCTCTGGTATTCGGGAGTTGTATAATCACATAGTCAGAGAAACATGTATAAGTCATGAAGAAAGCAATAGCAATAAAACTAAACGGTTATAATGCTAAGCTAATGGGTGGGTCTTGTCCATCACATCATTCTCTAATGATATGATCCCGTTCATTGAATGATAACACATGTCTTTGATCAGGAAACTTAACCATCTTTGATTAATGAGCTAGTCTAGTAGAGGCATACTAGGGACTCTCTCTTTGTCTATGTATTCACATATGTACTAAGTTTCCGGTTAATATAATTCTAGCATGAATAATAAATATTTATCATGATATAAGGAAATATAAATAACAACTTTACGGAAAAACTAACGCCCACACGTGTGGGCGTTTGCACATCGCCCACATGTCTTCATCACCACTCATTTTTCCATGTATGAAGAGATATCAGCAGAAATTTTTTTGGTTTTCGGCTTAAAAATGTTTTATCTCTTAATTAAAAAACGGAATTAAAAATCTGTTTTCACCATTAAATCCGTCTCGACGATATCTTTAAAACTAGTCCCCATGTTGATATGTTTCGACGATTTTTTTTTGCCCAAAAGTTGCCATGATGTTTACACTGCAGTTGCCATGTGCCAATTTTAGTTTTTTGATGATGGCAATTTCAGTACTTTGACCATGAAAAAAAATTGTATGAACCATGGCAATTTTAAGTGCATGTATCATGGCAATTTTAGTTTATGATGCATGATAAGTCTAGTTTCTTAATTCCCCATTTTATAATATGTCAAAATTTACTTTTAAATGTAGAAGAAAATAGCTGACACATATCATGGCAACTTTAGTGTAAACATCATGGCAATTTATGTGCAATAGACACGGCAACTTTTAACCAAAAAAATTCGTCGAAATATATTGATATGAGATCTAGTTTCGAAAATCTCGTCGCGGGGGATTTAATGGTGAAAACGGATCTTCAATCGGATTTTTTATTTAAGAGATAAAACATTTTAAAAACAGAAAATCCAAAAAAATTCTCACATGCATGCATGCGGTGACATGGCGTAGTACGTGTGTTATAGAGCGTGTGGGCGGGTTTGACTCCCACCACACGTGTGGGCGTTAGCGTTGTCCCAACTTTATTATTGCCTCTAGGACATGTTTCCTTCAGGTTCTTCGGCTTGGCATTAATGACCACCATGACCAGTCACTTATTGCGATATGGATGACTTCAACCTTGGAGTCTTCGAGGAGTTTCTTGGGTTCGGACGTTGGATGACTAACACGGCTCTGGGCCTCTGTCGATCTCTTGGCGAGGTCACTGTAGTACAACTTTTTGGTGGTTCAGGGCGGTTTGAGGTTGAGAGCCCAATTTAGCTCCCCTTAGAGCAAAGTCTGCATAAATGCATGGATGACTATCGACTTGGGAGTTTTGGCTATGTGACTTCGAATTGTGGAGAAGCTCTTAAAAAAGTTGGAGGGATTCCCTTGCTTTTTGCTGCAAGGTAATGGGTTTCATCGACATCAAGGGTTACACATAGTTCCCCAGGATGTTGACGATGAAGATTCCTTAAAGGCGCTCATAGGACTGAAAATGAGCCTCTCCTCAAGTTGAAAGACCATTTTTGTGCCATTCCAATGAGCTAGGGGAAAAGGTTGCTGTTGGGGAACGTAGCAGAAATTCAAAATTTCCTAACGTATCACCAAGATCTATCTATGGAGACCCCAGCAACGAGGGAAGGAGAGTGCATCTACATACTTTGTAGATCGCTAAGCGGAAGCGTTCAAGTGAACGGGGTTGATGGAGTCCGTACTCGTCGGTGGATTTCAAATCACCGATGATCAAGTGCCGAACGCAGGCACCTCGCGTTCAACAACCGTACAGGTAGAGACGTCTCCCATGCCTTGATCCAGCAAGGGAGAGGAGAGGTTGATGAAGATCCAGCAACACGACGGCGTGGTGGTGGATGCAGGGCGTCACAGTAGCAGGGCTTCGCCTATACTACGAGGGAGAGACGTAACGGGGAGAGAGGGAGGCGCCAGGGGCTGGTGTATGAAGTTCCTCCTCTCCCCCACTATATATAGGAGGGCCAAGGGGGGTGGTGCGCCAGCCTAGGAGATCCAATCTCCTAGGTGCGGCTGCCCAAGGGAGGTTTCCCTCCCCCCCAAGGCACCTAGAGGTGCCTTCCACTAGTGGGACTCCTCCCATATGGAAACCCTAGGCGCATGGGCCTATAGGGGCTGGTGCCCTTGGCCCATATAGGCCAAGGCACAACCCCTACAGCCCATGTGGCCCCCCGGGGCAGGTGGCCCCACCCGATGGACCCCCGGGACCCTTCCGATTGTCCCGGTACAATACCGGTGACCCCGAAACTTGTCCCGATGGCCGAAATAGCACTTCCTATATATAATTCTTTACCTCCGGACCATTCCGGAACTCCTCGTGACGTCCGGGATCTCATCCGGGACTCCGAACAACATTCGGGTTACCGCATACTAATATCTATTCCCTATAACCCTAGCGTCATCGAACCTTAAGTGTGTAGACCCTACGGGTTCGGGAACCATGCAGACATGACCGAGACAACTCTCCGGTCAATAACCAACAGCGGGATCTGGATACCCATGTTGGCTCCCACATGTTCCACGATGATCTCATCGGATGAACCACGATGTCAAGGACTTAATCAATCCCGTATTCAATTCCCTTTGGTCTAGCGGTATTGTACTTGCCCGAGATTCGATCGTCGGTATCCCTATACCTTGTTCAATCTCGTTACCGGCAAGTCTCTTTACTCATTCCGTAACACATCATCCCGTGATCAACTCCTTGGTCACATTGCGCATATGATGATGTCCTACCGAGTGGGCCCAGAGATACCTCTCCGTTTACACGGAGTGACAAATCCCAGTCTCGATTCGTGCCAACCCAACAGATACTTTCGGAGATACCTGTAATGCACCTTTATAGTCACCCAGTTACATTGTGACGTTTGATACACCCAAAGTATTCCTACGGTACCCGGGAGTTGCACAATCTCATGGTCTAAGGAAATGATACTTGACATTAGAAAAGCTATAGCATACGAACTACACGATCTAGTGCTATGCTTAGGATTGGGTCTTGTCCATCACATCATTCTCCTAATGATGTGATCCCGTTATCAATGACATCCAATGTCCATGGTCAGGAAACCGTAACCATCTACTGATCAACGAGCTAGTCAACTAGAGGCTTACTAGGGACATGGTGTTGTCTATGTATCCACACATGTATCTGAGTTTCCTATCAATACAATTATAGCATGGATAATAAACGATTATCATGAACAAGGAAATATAATAATAACTAATTTATTATTGCCTCTAGGGCATATTTCCAACAGTCTCCCACTTGCACTAGAGTCAATAATCTAGTTCACATCGCCATGTGATTAACACTCACAGGTCACATCGCCATGTAACCAACATCCAAAGAGTTTACTAGAGTCAATAATCTAGTTCACATTACTATGTGTTTAACACTCAATGAGTTCTGGGTTTGATCATGTTGCTTGTGAGAGAGGTTTTAGCCAACGGGTCTGAACCTTTCAGATCCATGTGTGCTTTACAAATCTCTATGTCATCTCCTAGATGTAGCTACCACGTTCTATTTGGAGCTATTCCAAATAACTGTTCTACTTGGAGCTATTCTAAATTGTTGCTCCATCATACGTATCCGGTATCTCTACTCAGAGCTATCCGGATAGGTGTTAAGCTTGCATCGACGTAACCCTTTACGACGAACTCTTTTACCACCTCCATAATCGAGAAAATTCCTTAGTCCACTAGTTACTAAGGATAACTTTGACCGCTGTCCTGTGATCCATTTTTGGATCACTCTTGTACCCCTTGACTGACTCATGGCAAGGCACACTTCAGGTGCGGTACACAGCACAGCATACTGTAGAGCCTACGTCTTAAGCATAGGGGACGACCTTCGTCCTTTCTCTCTATTCTGCCGTGGTCGAGCTTTAAGTCTTAACTTCATACCTTACAACTCAGGCAAGAACTCCTTCTTTGACTGATCCATCTTGAACACCTTCAAGATCATGTCAAGGTATGTGCTCATTTGAAAGTACCATTAAGCGTTTTGATCTATCCTTATAGATCTTGATGCTCAATGTTCAAGTAGCTTAATCCAGGTTTTCCATTGAAAAACACTTTCCAAATAACCCTACATGCTTTCTAGAAATTCTACATCATTTCCGATTAAAAATATGTTAACAACATATACTCATCAGAAATTCTATAGTGCTCCCACTCACTTCTTTGGAGATACAAGTTTCTCATAAACTTTACATAAACCCAAAATATTTGATCATCTCATCAAAGCGTTCATTCCAACTCCGAGATGCTTACTCCAGTCCTCAGAAGGATTGCTGGAGCTTTGCATACTTATTAGCATCTTTTCAGGATTGACAAAACCTTCCGGTTGTATCACATACAACCTTTCCTCAAGAAAATCGTCGAGGAAACAATGGTTTTTTTTTGCATCCTATCTGCAAGATTTCATAAATAATGCAGTAATCGCTAATATAATTCCAACAGACTCTTAGCATCGCTACGAGTGAGAAAGCCTCATCGTAGTCAACTCCTTGAACTTGTCGGGAAACATCTTAACAACAAGTCGAGATTTCTTAATGGTGACATTTACCATCATCGTCCGTCTTCCTTCTAAAATCCATCTGTACCTAACAGCCTTACGACCATCAAGTAGTACTTCCAAAGTCTACACTTTGTTTTCATACATGGATCCTCTCTCGGATTTTATGGCCTCGAGCCATTTATCGGAATCCGGGCCCACCATCGCTTCTCCATAGCTCGTAGGTTCATTGTTGCCTAGCAACATGACTTCCAAGACAGGATTACGTACCACTCTGAAGTAGTACGCACCCTTGTCATCCTACGAGGTTTGGTAGTGACTTGATCCGAAGTCTCATGATCAATATCATAAGCTTCCACTTCAATTGGTGTAGGTGCCACAGGAACAACTCTTTGTGCCCTGCTATACACTAGTTGAAGTAATGGTTAATAACCTCATCAAGTCTCCACCATCCTCCCACTCAATTCTTTCGAGAGAAACTTTTCCTCGAGAAAGGACCTGATTCTATAAACAATCCCTTGTTGCTTTCGAATCTGAGACAGGAGGTATACCCAACTGTTTTGGGTGTCCTATGAAGATGCATTTATCCGCTTTAGGTTCGAGCTTATCAGCCTGAAACTTTTTCACATAAGCGTCGCAGTCCCAAACTTTTAAGAAATGACAGCTTAGGTTTCTCTAAACCATAGTTCATACGGTGTCATATCATCGGAATTACGTGGTGCCCTATTTAAAGTGAATGTGGTTGTCTTTAATGCCTAACCCATAAACTATCGTGGTAATTCGATAAGAGACATCATGGTATGCATCATATCCAATAGGGTGCAGTTATGATGTTCGGACACACCATCACACTATGGTGTTCCAGGCTGTATCAGTTGTGAAACAATTTCCACAATGTCTTAATTCTGTGCCAAACTCGTAATTCAGATATTCATCTCTATGATCATATCATAGATATTTTATCCTCTTGTCACGACGATCTTTCAACTTCACCCTGAAATTACTTGAACCTTTCAATAATTCAGACTCGTGATTCATCAAGTAAATATACTCAACATTTACTCAAATCATCTGTGAAGTAAGAACATAACGATATCCACTACATGCCTCAGCACTCATTGGACTGCACACATCAAAAATGTATTACTTCCAACAAGTTGCTTTCTTGTTCCATTTTACTGAAAAACGAGGCTTTCAGTCATCTTGCCCATGTGGTATTATTTGCATGTCTCAAGTGATTCAAAATCAAGCGAGTACAAAACGGTCCATTTGCATGGAGTTTCTTCATGCATATATACCAATAGACATGGTTCGCATGTCCCAAACTTTTCAAAAACGAGTGAGCCCAAAGATCCATCAACATGGAGCTTCTTCATGCGTTTTATACCGATATGACTTACGTGGCAGTGCCACAAGTAGGTGGTACTATCATTACTATCTTTTGGCATGAACATGTGTATCACTACAATCGAGATTCAATAAACCATTCATTTTAGGTGTAAGACCATTGAAGGTATTATTCAAATAAACAGAGTAACCATTATTCTCCTTAAATGAATAACCGTATTGCGATAGACATAATCCAATCATGTCTATGCTCAACACAAACACCAATCTCGATGGTAGAAGGAGCGTACGATATTTGATTATATCAACATTGGAAATACTTCCAACACATATCGTCATCTCACCTTTAGCTAGTCTCCGTTTTTTCCAGTAGCTTTTATTTCGAGTTACTAACACTTAGCAACCAAACCGGTATCTAATACCCTGGTGCTACTAGGAGTACTAGTAAAGTACACATTAACATAGTGTATATCCAATATACTTCTATCGACCTTGCCAGCCTTCTAATCTACCAAGTATCTAGGGTAATTCTGCTCCAGTGGCTGTTCCCCTTATTACAGAAGCACTCAGTCTCGGGTTTGGGTTCAACCTTGGGTTTCTTCACTAGAGCAGCAGCTGAATTGCCGTTTTATGAAGTATCCCTTCGTGCCCTTGCCCTTCTTGAAACTAGTGGTTTCACCAACCATCAACAATTGATGCTCCTTCTTGATTTCTACTTTCGCGGTGTCAAACATCGCGAATATCTCAGGGATCATCATATATGTCCCTGATATATTATAGTTCATCACGAAGCTCTAGCAGCTTGGTGGTAATGACTTCGGAGAAACATCACTATCTCATCTGGAAGATCAACTCCCACTTGATTCAAATGATTGTTGTACTCAGACAATCTGAGCACAAGCTCAACAATTGAGCTTTTCTCCTTAGTTTGCAGGTTAAGAAAATCGTCGGAGGTCTTATACCTCTTGACGTGGGCACGAGCCTGAAATTCCAATTTCAGCCCTCAAAACATCTTATATGTTTCGCGACGTTTCAAAAACGTCTTCGGTGCCTCAACTCTAAACCGTTTAACTGAACTATCACGTAGTTATCAAAACGTGTATGTCAGATGTTCACAACATCCACAGACAACGTTCGAGGTTCAGCACACTGAGCGGTGCATTAAGGACATAAGCCTTCTAAGAAGCATTGAGGACAATCCTCAGTTTACGGACCTTGTCCGCATAATTGCTACTATCAACTTTCAACTAAATTTTCTCTAGGAACATATCTAAACAGTAGAACTGAAGCGCGAGCTACGACATAATTTGCAAAGATCTTTTGACTATGTTCAGGATAATTAAGTTCATCTTATGAACTCCCACTTAGATAGACATCCCTCTAGTCATCTAAGTGATTACATGATCCGAGTCAACTAGGCCGTGTCCGATCATCACGTGAGACGGACTAGCCAACGTCGGTGAACATCTTCATGTTGATCGTATCTTCTATACGACTCATGCTCGACCTTTCGGTCTTCTGTGTTCCGAGGCCATGTCTATGCACATGCTAGGCTCGTCAAGTTAACCCTAAGTGTTTTGCATGTGTAAAACTGTCTTACACCCGTTGTATGTGAACGTAAGGATCTATCACACCCGATCATCACGTGGTGCTTCGAAACGACGAACTGTAGCAACGGTGCACAGTTAGGGGAGAACACTTCTTGAAATTTTAATGAGGGATCATCTTATTTACTACCGTCGTTCTAAGCAAATAAGATGTATAAACATGATAAACATCACATGCAATCAAATAATAGTGACATGATATGGCCAATATCATATAGCTCCTTTGATCTCCATCTTGGGGCTCCATGATCATCTATTACAAGAACATGATTAATCTCATACATTACATATATCATTCATCACATCCTTTTGGCCATATCACATCACATAGCATACCCTGCAAAAACAAGTTAGACGTCCTCTAATTGTTGTTTGCATGTTTTACGTGGTTGCTATGGGTTTCTAGCAAGAACGTTTCTTACCTACGCAAAACCACAACGTGATATGCCAATTGCTATTTACCCTTCATAAGGACCCTGTTCATCGAATCCGATCCGACTAAAGTAGGAGAGACAGACACCCGCTAGCCACCTTATGCAACTAGTGCATGTTTGTCGGTGGAACCTGTCTCACGTAAGAGTACGTGTAAGGTCGGTCTGGGCCGCTTCATCCCACGATGCCGCCGAATCAAGATAAGACTAGTAACGGCAAGCATATTGAACAAAATCAACGTCCACAACTACTTTGTGTTCTACTCGTGCATAGAATCTACGCAATAGACCTAGCTCATGATGCCACTGTTGGGGAACGTAGCAGAAATTCAAAATTTTCCTACGTATCACCAAGATCTATCTATGGAGAAACCAGCAACGAGGGGAAGGAGAGTGCATCTACATACCCTTGTAGATCGTAAGCGGAAGCGTTCAAGTGAACGGGGTTGATGGAGTCGTACTCGTCGTGATTCAAATCACCGATGATCAAGTGCAGAACGGACGGCACCTCCGCGTTCAACACACGTACGGAAGGGAGACGTCTCCCATGCCTTGATCCAGCAAGGAGGAGGGAGAGGTTGATGGAGATCCAGCAGCACGACGGCGTGGTGGAAGTAGCGGGATTCCAACAGGGCTTCGCTAAGCGCTGCGGGAGGAGGTAGATGTGTCACGGGAGGGAGAGGGAGGCGCCAGGCCTTAGATTGGTTTGCTCCTCCTTTTTCCCCACTATATATAGGGCCAAGGGAGAGGGGGAGGCGCAGCCCTTG